>NC_141086.1:13620289-13671740 GCF_041138505.1 Cibotium barometz | reverse complement strand
CCTCTGGCGCCACAAGATCTGACAAGATTAAGAATTGTGAAAATTCAAAAATCCATTCACGCCGTGAACTTTTTCAGAACTCTTTCCAACCTAAAGACCTTCACGGCGTAAACTTTTTTTTGTTCATGACGTGAACTTTTCTTGCAAACTCACGGTTTAGTCCAATCCAATGCATAGTCAGCTAAGGCTACGAAGGTTGGTGAAGGAGGGACGCCTACAAGAAGAACGAGGGGTTCTGACCCTAAGAGCAAAAAATTTTGAACAAAAATGTTTACGACATTAACTGTTTTTTGACACTTCATGCCATGAACTATTCTCTACAATCTCACAGCCTCAAAAACAGATCGACAGAATCGGATCAAAATTAAATTGGGTCATCAAAGTAGCTTATCAAATCATTCATACATGCACTTAAGATCTAGGAAGCTCATCGGAGATGATCTTACACTTGACGATAGTGCATCAAATCACCGAGGATCTTCCTATCAAAAAAGTGTGGGTTCAGGAGGTCATTCAGTGTTAAACAATCCTAAAATGGGATTGATCATGGTGATAGACATAGATTGCTCGGGACGATTGCCTTTCTCATTCATGGGTGAAAAAAAAATTATACAAATCATTTTGGTCGCAACCGGGCAAGGGACCCTTGATGTGTGTGTGAACATCTTCTTAAAAACTTTGAAAATTGGTTGTGTGTGAATGTGTTCTCATATAATGCCTTTTAAAGGCATATGAACAAGGCATATACCTTGGTGGTGTGAATGCACCCCTAATGAAGTGATTTCTAAAGGTATTTTAAAGACTTTTAAGAAAATATTATATATTTATTTACTACGCTGAAGTATGTGTTGTCTCCTCTGAACTACGCTACTGCCTGGTGGCGAATGCCAGACTTGCACATTGAAAGCACCTGCCATTTGTTGTTGCTGATTCTTTTGGCGGCCCACTTAGTCTTAGTCGCATGGTCCTACACTCCCTTGCAGGCCATTGTGGACCCACATGACTGCATCTCGAAGTCTTCTTCTTCTTCCCCAAACTACCTACACTGCGCCATAGCTAAACTTCATTCGTGGGTGGCTATGATCTTCCATGTCAAGAAGCTTCTCTACTGCTCTCGGGTGTCCTGTTCTTGTTTCCTATTGGTTCAATTACTTCTGCTTTCATGCGGCACTCTGTGCTCTTCTCCTATGCACTTTTCTTCTTTGTATAGTTTGGCCAGCTGCTCTCCATTCACTGCAGTAGAAGTTTGCCACTCTCTACTGCGCTCGCTTTTTCTCTACGCTTTGTTCCAATGAGTCCATGTCCAGCTGGCAAAACTGTCGATTCTGTTCTATGTGACCTGTTTTCAACTCCTGCTTTAGCATTTTCTCAACTTTGTTCATGGAGCTGTTGTTGCCGCCTACCTGTTCGCATGCAATCGGACATGTCAGCACCACCCTTCATACCTGCCTCCCTTCATACCTGCCGTTGCGCTAGTTTTACTATGCACTTGCTTTCTCTGCTGTGTTGTGCTGCTCTTCTCTGTTTGAGCCATACCTGCTGTGTTGTGCTGCTCTTCTCTGTTTGAGCCATACCTGCTTCTCCTTTAGGTCTGGGCCATGGTGGGTGGCCTGAGCCACACCCACATTTCAGCATGTTCCCAGCGCTTTACTGCTATAACTCCTTCTCTCTTTGACTGTTGTTTTGACTCCATCCCTTTCAACAGGAGTCAGATACTATTGAGAAAACGTGGTGCTCATGCTAGATCAAATGTGTGGAAGAAAAGAGCTCACAAAATACAAGAACAATATCTTGCTTATTAAGTTGTTTATGAATATAACTAGGCCTTGCTCAATACAAAATGCCTCATAGCTTCACCTTTAAATAGATGAGCTAGTGGACCTTAAGTCCATTCACACTCACACCCTTCTCTTCCCCTTCTACATAACCTACGGTCTCTTAATACCCCCCCTCAATACCAACTATGAAAGGATGGAATAGGTGGTATTGGACATAGGATGTTTTTATAACATTAGGCGTACAAGGTTTGGAATATAGGTGTGATTACATTGAGAATTAAAACAATTTCTCAGTAGAGGTAGAGGCTGACACAAAGTTTGCCTCTGACTCTTTGTTAGGACATTTAGAAGTGATATGCCCCGTTTGTTTACATTTGTTACATTTCATTTTGTTGGGATATTTGATCCAAGAATTATTTGCCAAATGACCCACCTTTTTGCAATGGGCACATCTTACTTTGACCACTTGATGTGACAAAGCTTGTTCAATAGTCGATGAAGTGGCTGCATTTGAAAGATTTAGCTACTCCCTTTGGCCTCTTTTCTTCATCTCAAGACATGATTGAATGACTCCTTCGAGGGTGGGATTAGGTATGTTCTTTAGGGTGGTGGGGTACACCTTCTTGACTGCTTTGAGCAAAACAACCACTGCATCATCTTCATCCATTCTCGCATTCACTGATGTAAGTTGAGCCATAAGGCCCTTCAAGTGAGAGATGAAGGCTCCAATGCCATCTCCCTCTTTGAGTTCCAAGCTAAAAAATTCGATTTTGAGTGAGATCTTGGAATTCTTACCACGAGATCCATAGAGTTTATCAAGCTCATCCCATTTCTCCTTTGCAGTCGGAAGCTGGTCCACATGGTGGATGAGTGCCTCATCAAGATGAAGCATGATGATGGCTTGTGCCCTCTCATCATCTTCAACATCTTGTGCCCTCTCATCATCTTCAACATCTTTAGCCTTTGTTCGATCAATAACCTTGGTGCCGGAGATGAATGGCCAAAAGCCTTTAGACATCATCTTGTACTCTTGTAGGACTTGCCAAGTGTGGAAGCCCTCTCCCGAGAACTTTTTGATTTGAGTGTTGTCCTTTGACATTGGGTATTGAAAGAGATTATGAGAGAGTAATGGGCTGATTATGAAGAAGAAAAAACCAAAAATTTATGATATTTAGGCTTAATTAGGAAGAGAGAGGCTTATGAGAGTGCAACAACCCTAATCAAGTTGGGAATGTTGTATAAATAGGAGATTAAAATAGTAATTTTTATAGTTTGCACTTAGGGTTTGTGCTTAATTACTAATTTTGATGGGGATTAGCTTCATTAGTGTTAAAGAACACTTTGGTTGGTGATTAAGATCACCATTAGTGTGTTGAAAATATAATTAGTGCTTAAGAGCACATTTTTAGTATCTAATGACACTTATTTTGGTGATTAGTTCACCATTAGTGTTTAATAACACTATTAGTGTTTTAGAACACTTTATAATAACTTCCCTTTGCTGGATTAATAGCTTAATTAGTATTAAACAACACTATTAGTGCTCATAAGCACATTTTGAAAGCATTTGAAAGCTTGAAAGTTGATGTTGATGATGGAGCTTGATGGGAATGAGGCTTATGGATACCTCATGTGGTTGGCACCGCTTCAAACTCAAGAGAAAGATCAGCAACAATCATTCACATCATCACTTGGATGATTAGAGCAAGGGAGAAGGTGATTAGAGCAATAAAAAGACCACTTATGAAGCTTTAATGGAAAGCTTCACGGAGAAGATGAAGCGGCGACTGGTTTTCTACTTCTAGTCAGCACATCAGAGCATGAAGCTCAAACTTGAGTTGTGGAGTCCTCAATGAGTGGGCTACCAAAGCCCTCAAGCCCCTTGCCTAATGGTGGCCTACAGCCGACGTATGACTGTACGGCCACGACTGCTACAGAAAATGACGCCGGCGGGGAATGCCGCCGCGAAGATGGGAGGAATCAGCAAATTGATGGCACGAACAGATTCGCCCGAGTGTCCTCCACATATTCCATGTTGAAGTCTCCACGAGATCTTGCCTCTACAAGCTGCTAGAAGGCGAGCTCCACACAAGAGAAGATGAGGATTTTGACCTATTCTACACCACAAATGTGACCTGCTCAACCTAAGCTCTAGATACCATGTTGAGAAAACGTGGTGCTCATGCTAGATCAAATGTGTGGAGAAAAAGAGCTCACAAAATACAAGAACAATATCTTGCTTATTAAGTTGTTTATGAATACAACTAGGCCTTGCTCAATACAAAATGCCTCATAGCTCCACCTTTAAATAGATGAGCTAGTGGACCTTAAGTCCATTCACACTCACACCCTTCTCTTCCCCTTCTACTTAAGCTTAGTCTCTTAATAGATACGAGCAGCTTTTTCTCTTCCTCATCTATACCATGTGTCAAGCCTAGAATTCTTTGCCTTCTGTTCTAGCATAATTTCCATAGCTCCTATGTGAACTTTGATGGAAACCTCCATCTTTCACTGTTCTTGCAGCACCATTTGTAGTGAAGTTTCCATTGTAAAATTTTCAAGCCTCTCTTGGCTGATGTACCTACCAGTGGATGAGTTTTTGTTACACCAACTCTCTGTTATCTCCTGTAGCCATCAACATGGCCACATGAGCTCACCATTGAGCTCCAATATGCATGCCCTACTTTGCATGCAACCATCTTTTGAAGGGTTCTTTTGTTCACAAGGTTTCTCTTTAGAAACCAGCAGCAAGTGCATAATCAACATGAAAGCCTTTAATGGCTCTCACACCATTTTGCTCATCTTCTTAAACAACATCCACAAGTGAATCCCACTCTTGATGCACACACATGGACTCCATCTTGATGCACACACATGGACTCCATCTTGAGTCACAAACCTTGCTTGCTTCAACCAAGAAAAACATGCACCTTAAAACATGCTCTTTGCCCAAATGTAAGAGCCATGGGATCCACATATCCCAACAACCAACAACCCTTCAACATTGAGCATTTTTCCATGCTCAAAACCAAAACTTTGAGGCAAAACTTCACAAAACCAACCTTCTTGAGACACCTTTGTCTCCTTGGCAGCTTCCTTGTTGACACCGAACACTCCATAGTCTTCACACTTGCTAAAATCTCCATTTTCAGCTTCCATGATGATGAGCAAGATTTCCATGTTACAAAACTCCCATTTGCAACTCCCTTGGGTAGTTTCTATGCAACCTCCTTGTTGCAAATCTCCTCTCAAATCCTCACAAATGTAAATCCAAATGATAATATGAGTGTGCTAATTTTTTTTTCATAATAAATTGAAAATATTGCTTAATCAAAGAACTCATAAAACCAAGAAATCTATACATAAATATTCACCATGACCAAGAGCCCACCCAAGCTCTGATACCATGTTAACAATTTTAAAATGGGATTGATCATGGTGATAGACACAAGATTAAGCATAGATTAAGGTGGGTTATATCACACTAAAAACTCCATGAGAGAGAGAGATATTGCACACTCAATACAAGTTCTATTGCATATCTCAAATGAACCATATAATGATATAGGCTCTCTAGCCTTATCCCACTTTACATGTCATCATCCATGTGGCACTCCCTTTTCCACTTCTTTTGGTCAACACTCACACACCATACAATATTACATGTGGCATTCCTATCTCACCACAATATCTTGCACCTTTAGGGTGCTTTTCCACATACACACAATACCACGATTACATCTCTCAACATTCAGCAAGCACTCACCTAAGTGTCTTAAAGAACCAGACCACCATTGAAACTAGTAGTGAAGAATCCATGGAAGAAGGGCTGAGGTACTCTGGGTTTGGGGAAGAGGAGAAACCACCCTCCCCAACCAGGTCTAGTGGTATCATTAATATCGCCCGAGGAACTTTTGGTCTCCAAACCAGTCATGAGGTGACAAAGAAGTGCAATGTGCGGGCATGGGTCTGTCAACCAGCACTGGACTTGGTCCAAGACAAGAAGTGCCCATACAAACGTCAAATTCAAGACTGTCGAACATCGGCGCCCCCCGAATGAGACGAGACATGGAAACTGCGGCTAGAATGGGTTGAGTATTCTTCCCCACCTCAGAGAAAGTAGAGTTAGATCTCAGAAGGAGTTCAAAACTCAAAACCCATAAATGAGGAGCCCAGACGTGAGGAAGGGTTTGTAATCCTAGAAGAAGAGGATAACCTAGCAAGAGTGGTGGACGAAGTGGAGGACTGCTTGTACACCAAAAAAGATATTGCACATTCGACTTGTTGAATTGATCAAAAGGAGTTTTTTCAACATGGAAATAGTTCCAATTGCATAAGTAGAAGATGTTCAAAGCAGCTTATGTACATGTGCTGGCTCCTTCAAGTGTGCACCATGCAAATCAAAATTAATCAGGGAGTACGAAACAGGCCGGAAGCGTGCTTATCGTGAGAAGTTAAAGTCAAGGAAGTCACCAGTGAAACAAGTCAGGCTACTTCAAAAGTGATTAAGTGTTTCACGGATTACACACAGGGTCTTGACAATAAAGCAAAGGGTGAGATCGTCTCACAAGTATACTCAACCATCGAGCTTTAAGAGATGTACAATTTAATTGTGCATCTCTTAATTGTCACAAAGCTGAGGAATCCACACAGGATCATAAGTTCTTGCTCCATGGATTACACAATACCCTCAAGGTTGTCAAAAGACCAAAAAGCTCTAGGAAATTGTTTGTTAAAAGAGCAAGTATCATGATGGTCATGAATTCCACAAGTAGAAAACCAAATATAGCAGCTCCATCAAGGCTACTTGGAGTTCATCGAAGGAATTTTTATGCAGCTTGATCTCAAATGAAGTAACATGACTCACAGCTGCCATTGCATTTGTGTGAGCGACAACGACAACATAGAAATATAATCACAAAGGAAGTGAAATATTTAGTCATTGCATATTGGACAAACAATACACGTGTGTCGCCGAACAAAAAGCGTGTTGGGGACGAAAGCGTGTTGGGGACGAAAGCTGTATGAGAAGCATCCGCCGGTGCATCTACTTGAACAACCTCAGGTTTGTCTTCCTTGTTATGCCATACTTTTTAAATGTCCCTAATTACCTCTTGGTTGTACATTGGTCGGTAGTGCAGGGCTGAAGTTAGGCACCAGCTTCATAGTGTGTAATACTAGTCTACCATGGTAACCCTTGTAGATAAATAGCTACCACTTTCAATTACAGTTTCATCCTCATAAAGGTGGCTAGCAAAGGAAGCCACCAAGGTGGTGGTAGGCTCACAGATTGGTAGCAAAGGTTTTGCTCAAGCTGATATGTTATTAGGCCAGCAGCTAGAAGCATCAGGTTAGGATTTCTGTCATACCAATGAACTCCAAGCTTGGGAGCTGATAAGAGTGGTATCTTCATGGTAGGTACTATGCTAAGAGTGGTGGCTCCCAGGCTTAGAGCTCAGTTACCAAGATTGGAGCTCATAGGCATGAGGCTGGGAGTGATTCAGGTGGTATCTTGATGATAGGTACTATGCTAAGAGTGGTGGTAGCCACCACTGTTAACATTGCAGCTACTGTTCCAAAGCTGGTAGTTACCTTTCTATCCCTAAAAGCCACCATTGTCAACCTGGTAGCTTCCACTCTTAAGATGGTTGCTATCTTACCTACCTACTGGCTTTCACTCTATACAGGTAGCTACCATTGTTAACATGGCAGCTACTGTTCCAAACCTGGTAGTTACCTTTCTGCCTTTAAAAGCCACCATTGTCAACCTGGTAGCTTCCACTCTTAACATGGTTGCTACCTTACCTAGCTGGCGGCTCTCACTCTATACAGGTAGCTACCACTGTTAACATGGCAGCTACTGTTCCAAAGCTGGTAGTTACCTTTCTGTCTTTAAAAGCCACTATTGTCAACTTGGTAGCTTCCACTCTTAACATGATTGCTACCTTACCTACCTGGTGGCTTTCACTCTTAATAGGTAGCTACCACTGTTAACATGGCAGCTACTGTTCCAAAGCTGGTAGTTACCTTTCTGTCCCTAAAAGCCACCATTGTTCACCTAGTAGCTTCCACTCTTAACATGGTTGCTACCTTATCTACCTGGTGGCGTCCACTCTAACCAAATAGCTACCACTCTTAACACGGCAGCTATTGTTCCAAACCTTTAACCTAAAAGCTATTGTTTATTTCTGGCATGAAAAATTTCTAAATTACCAAGTTAGTTCTAATTCTTTGACTTCTATAAGCTATATATGTTGTTCATAGGCTGATTTATTGTCCTGATTTATTGCAGGTAGAATTCTTTCTTGCTTTCAAACAGAGTCATCCAGAGGTACACATTCACCAAAGAGCATTTGAAAAGCTGAAGCCTTATTTTGTACGCAAGCTTCGAGATCGGTACACTTGTTGTTGCATCACACATGTCCAGATGTCATTCTTACGAGATGCTATCAACCATTTACGCCAAGCTGGTCTAGGTGTGCATGGAAAAGAGTGTATATGTCAATGTAACATTTGTGGTGTTGGAGAAAAATGCACAGCTCACACACAAACTTACTCAAGCCTTACAAATTTGTGGGAATCAGTATTGTGTTTGAAGCCTAGCAATTCAGACTTCTTTGCTTTGAAGTGTTTGATGGGAGAGTGCCCATCTTGTGGACCCTCAAAGAAGCTTTCGACGTGTCCTATGGAGGAATCAAGTAGCGTACGCACAATAAAGGTGAAGATTTTTGAAGACATTCAAGTTGGTGAAACACATTCTGGCAAGAAAAAGAAAAGAAAAGTTCTCTCCCACAAGGAGATGCAACCTGGGGAACTATTTGACCTCTTTAGGAGATCACTTACAAAAGTTCATAAAGCACAACTTTATCTACAGATGGCAAGCTGAGCAATTTAAAGAGTGTCTACGTGTATTTCCTGATGACGATGTGGTTGTTTCAGTTGTAGACTTTGCTGAAAATTATACATTCAAAGAACAAAATGAGATTCAATCAATGCATTGGTTTTCTTGCCAAGTTACAATATTTGTCCATATCACATATGTGCAGATTGCAGGAAGTCTTCAAAAGTATTATCATTTTTACATTTCTGATGATAAAACTCATGATACTCTTTTTGTTCAACATTGCTTCATGCTCCATCATGGATGGTTGAAAGAGCTAGGCTTATCCCTCAAGGAGCATTGGGTGTGGTCAGACGGGGCAGCCTCGCAGTTTAAGGCAAAGAGGCCTTTCTACTTTGTTTCCCGGTATGGGACTCTCACAGGGTTAAAGATGACACATCATTTCTCGAGATTTGGTCATGGGAAGGGTGAACATGATGGTGCAGGTGCTGTTATCAAAAGACATTTGACTCAAGAGCAGCTTAAGCCAGACTATAGAAAATTGCAATGTGCAGAGGATGTGGTTGCCTTTTTAAGACAAACCATGTGTGAAGGGGTTGCTGCCACATATGCATCCAAAGTAAGACTAGTTACCAGGGTGTTTTGGGAAGTTAAGGAAGGCGACGTGGATAGAAGCAAGAAGTGGGACTGCAAATCTGTGGATGGCGCTCATGGGATACATTGAGTCTCAGGTTACGCTTTAACAAATGGAAAAGCTCTCAGATGCAGGCAGCTATCATGCTTTTGCAATTCTTGTATGCAAGGCCTTTGGAGGAGGTGCTCTAGGAAGTCACATGTCAAGAAGTGGGAGTATGTTACCCTTGAACCTTTAGAAGATGTCAGAGATGCTAATGAAGTCGAAGATTTTGCATGGACACCATGATGCTTTGAGTGATGCACTTTGCATTGGTGACAATTTTGCTGTCATAGCTCCTCATGACATTTTGCATACGGACACCATGATGCTTTGAGTGATGCACTTTGCATTGGTGACAATTTTGCCGTCATAGCTCCTCTCATGACAATGAGGAGCTTGCAGATTTTTATGTCTTGAAATGCACAGCTCAGAGCAAAAATATGATACTAAGCTAACAGATGGCTGGGGGAATGTTTGCCTTGCAGGTTCATTTGTTGTCAAGGGAATATGGTACAAACAAGCGAAAGGAAATCCCTATGAGTATAAGCTATTACGGCACAAGCCTGAAGCTATTTTGCCATCCCACCTTGTAAGATCCATCAAGTTCCCAATGGAAAAGGTTCAAGGACGTGGGATGAGATTTTTGATTTCCCCAGAAGCATATGAGGCTATTTACAATACCACTCCCTTTAATGTATAGCTTGCTGAAAATAATTCAAGCTGTTTCTTTTGGACATACTTGTTTTTTTTGGATCCTCATCTACTCATGCTGATCTCTTGCAAGCAAGGGTCACCAAGAGCCACACCAGGCTTGTGGGTGTCTGTGAATGATAATTAAACTTGCCTGATATTTCTTAGGGATGCTCAAATTGTGGTACATGGTAAATCTTACTAGGTACATTCCATACATGTCAAGGTATTCTTTTACACCATGGGTCTTATGATTTGGCATGACCATATTGCTCAAGATGCACAATTAATGAGCTTCTAAAGTATACCACTATACCAGTACCTAGCAGGAGGACCTTGGTAGCACTTGGTAGTAGGCTACAAGCATCTAGGTAGCACCAAGATAGTAGAAGATAGTGATATGGTATCAAGCAGGTAGTAGTATGGTAGCACCTGCATACTAGCCTGGCAGCACCTGGGAATAAACCAAGCATCTGCATACTAACCTAGCAGCATCTGGAAATAAATCTATCACCCACCAGTATACTAGTACCTAGCAGCAGGAACTTGGTAGCACTTGGTAGTAGCCTACAAGCACCTAGGTAGCACCAAGGTAGCAGTCTACAGATTATACTAGTGTTTCAAATTTAGTAGTGCAAAAACATTATAGCAGAAATTGAAAAACTTTACATTATACCAGTGTTTCAAATTTAGACTAAATGATACCTGTAATCAAGACAATAACTTATATATCCAGTCTACAGCTTTGCAAGAGTGCAAAAACGGCCATCGCATTATGTCAGTTAGAACACTTCTACAACATCTACAAGGTTCCAAAGTGGACTCCATAATAAAAATTACATTTAGTTTGTTGGTTGGGAACATAATGGGCTGATCACAAGTCTCACTATACTACAGTTCGTTCATATGTTCGTCCATCCACCTCCTGCACAGCTATGTTGTCATCATCTTTCATGATTGGTAGCGGCGTATCTATAGTATAGGTGATGCAATCCTCGACACCAAGCTATGTATCAAGCCAGCCTCTGAGGACTGTCATAAGATAATCCTGCATTTCCCCAGGGTCTTGATCTTCCATTTTCTTTACTATACATGCGGCTCCTTGAGGATTCCATAAAGTTTTGTACTCGCTATCATCCACCATGATAGTGTTTGTTTTGTGCAGAACTCTTACGTAAGCACGCCTTTGAACGAGTGGACGTGAAAAGGCATAAAGCACCTCAAAATTTTGTTTGCATTGACCTTGTTAGCACAAGTCCATATAAAGACATCAAAGCGTTCCAAGCACCATTGCACAAACCTCTCAGCATCATGCTTTTGCCCTAACAGCTTCCTGCCACCCATATCATGCTTTTGCCCTAACAGCTTCCTGCCACCCATATCTGTCACTTCAAGCATATTCCAATAGGGGGGTTTGTGCATATCTGCAGTCAACCGTTGTGAGTAGCACTACATTGAGATCCAAAATTAAAGCTGGCCGTAATTGAAATGAAGGGCTAGTTGGATCCTCCCAGGCACGATACATCTTTGCATTAGGATGTCTCACACTACCACCTGCAAATCGATTCGATATCATCTCTCAGTTCAGTTCTCTGATTACTCTCATGCTTTTCAAACAACTCTGATGCTTTCTGATCAACAGCAATATGGGCACTTACATCACCCTCCACTAAAGCTGTGTCTTGTGCCTCATAATGCTCCTTGAACACATAGTTCTTTGCTGGTTCATTTTCTGAGCTCTGAGAGCTGTCCTTTTCAGTCCCACATTCACCTTTTACCTCACTTTTCCCCTGAAATGCATCATAAAAACTAACAGCCTGTGCTTTAATCTGTCTTAGCATGTCAGCAGCATTGTTCACAGAAACACCACAATCCCGTGTTTTCCTTGCATTTTGTACTATGCAAGGCATGATGTCTGGACAAAACACCAAAAACCCACCTTTTCCCAGACATCATTATCCTCCTCTATGACGTTATTACCATCTTGCACTGTATCAACATCCTGCACTTTTTCACCATCCTGCACTTTATCACCACCATCCTGTACTTTTTCGCCATCATCCTGCACTTTATCACCACCATCCTGCTTTTTATCACCATCCTGCACTTTATCACCACCATCCTACACTTTTTCACCATCATCCTGCACTTTATCACCACCATCCTGCTTTTTATCACCATCCTGCACTTTATTTACACCATCATGCACTTTATCACTATCTTGCACCATCATGCACTTTATCACTATCTTGCAGTGTATCACCATTTTGGCTTGTGAGGACATTGCCAGATATCTCAGCTAGTCCATCCACACTGACAGTGTCTATGCAATGATAAATTTCATACATTGGAAAAGAAATGAATGAAATACATAACAATGAGAGATATATAAGAAACAAAATAGTCGGACTCTTTTCATTCATTAAATAGAAAATGTCAACAATTTAGTTACAGAGCTAGAATGGCTATTGATGGGACAAACCCAAAAAAGGGGGTTGACATGCATTCATGGGGAGAACTAGCAGAATTTAGGGTTGCAATCTTTTTCTGACTTTGGCAGTAGCACCTTTTCATCCCGATCCTTCAAAGATATTGGCAGGTTCCTCCTTGTCCGGTTGATCATCTGTTATATTGGAAGCTTTATCTAGGTCCTTATTGCTTGAAGTTGGAGGACGCTGGCTAGAAGATCCTCCTGCATGGAAAACAATCATTAGTAAGTGAAAACATATTAGTCTACATTCAATTATGCAAGTGAACACAACCTTTCGTTTTCTTCTTTTTTCCCCTTTTCAACATTTTAAAGGCTTGTAGCAGTGAAGGACTCTCTTCTTGATGATTCTCCTTGTCCATGTCACTATCTACAGGACTTTCTACACCCAAGTCCACAAGTTCTCTCTCCTTGATAGTGTCATCCTTTGGATCAGGTTCCTTGTTTTTTCCAAGGAAATCTGCCACGGTCTCAAGTTCCGTGTCCAACCGTAAATTTTCTACATTACAACTTGGTGTTGAAAAAATTTCATCCATTGGCTGAATGTTTTTGGCATCCTCATTATCTGCAATAAATTCAATCTCATTAGAAAATATTTTCCCACCTTAGTAGACAGTAAACCATACCAAATTGAAAGTAAACCCTCACAACTTAACACAAGCTCTATCGATTCCAGCTACAAAAGTTACATACTAGAAGCTATCATACTTACCTTCAAACCTCCCAGCTTGCCTTGGAGGCCTTGGTAGCTTTCAGCATGCCTTAACATCTTGGTATCCCTTGGTAGCTTTTAGCATGGAAGACTCAAGCATATCTTGGTAGCTTTTAGGCATCCCTTGGTAGCTACCAAGCTTCCAAGGGTAGCTGTTAGGCTTCCTAAGGTAGCTACCAGGCTTCAAAGGGTAGCTATCAGGCTTTTAAGGATAGTTGAGAGGCTTCAAGGATAGTTACCACCTACCAGGCTTCCATGGGGAAGCTCTCAGGCTTCCATGGGGAAGCTCTCAGGCTTTTAAGGGTAGCTGAAAAGCTGGAAGGTAGCTACCAGGTAACTGCCACGATTCCAAATGTAACTTTTAGGATATTAAGGGTGGCTGACAGGCTTTGAAGGTAGCTACCAAGCTTTCAAGGGTTAACACCAGTCTTCAAAGAGTAGCTATCAGGCTTGAAAGGGTAGCTATCAGGCTTTTAAGGGTAGCTGATAGCCTTTCCAGGTAGCTACCAAGTAGCTACCAGAAATCTCAGTAGCTCCCAAGCAGCATAAGATAGCTACCTTGCTACCAAAATCAGCTATGCCATGCTACACAAATATTGTGCGCATCCAATAAGCCCAGATCTGCATGTGGTAATTTAGGTGTTGGCAAGGATAGGAACACTTTGTTCCTTCTTGCCTGCATGTCTTTCACAAAATCCACCTGAGCATGCACATGCATCTCTATTTGTTTTGCATTTTCTAGAAACTCTTGACTTTCACAGCCCCCACTAGCAGGAACAATACCCATAACAACTCCATCCAAAGTTTGGATGGTCAGTGACAATCTGTCCACTTTCATCCTCAGCTCGTAACTTCCCAGCATCTGCTGGGTCTGACACATTTTCAACCTTTTGCAACTCAGATTGTGCATCTTCCAACTGTCTTTTCAAACTACTAACCAAGAGCTGTGCCCCTTCATGTCGATGCATATCCGCTTTGTACTTGTCAACTTTTCTCGTAGCTTCGTTGAGCTCTGTGACAGGGCATGAGCATATTTCCTTTCAAGCACCTCAATTATTCCGTCCAACACAGCAATTGCCTCTGAGTCCACGTGCATATTTTATACTGTCTCCAATTGCTCAAGAGCTTCACCTGTTCAAACCTGGAGGTATGCGGTGCAGAGGAAGCATGGAAAATAGACCATCAGTGCTTCTTTGCTTGTAGCTTCTTTGCATCCATAGCCGCTATCATGCTCTCAGAAAATAAAGCCCAATCGACTGGCCCTTTTGTACACTCATGCAGAAAACCTCTTGCAAATGCCTTGGTCACCTCCATCCCATTTTTGCTGGGAGGTTCCTGATATACCGAAGTAAAAAGGGTGTAGAACCTGGGCCACAACTCTAGCTTCAAAGTCCTGCATTTTACTTTACTGCCCCTTCTTGGCACCTCATCAAAACATGATAGCCAATCTGCATCTGTAAAATTAGAGCAGGAGAAGAAGTGGGAGACGAAGTTCTGCCTGCAGCATTTCCCCTGTGTGTCCTGGTGTCTGACCTCCCTTTCGGCTGCTTTCTTGTTGCTCTCAAGCTTCTAGCATTTCCACGCTGGCAAGCTTCCCCCCCAGACGAGGGCCCCTGCTACTGCAATCGACGGGCACTCCTCAAATTTCCACGCTGGCAGGCTTCCCCCCCAGATGAGGGCTTCTGCTACAACCGACGGGCACTCCTCATGATGGTTACGAGACATGCAAAGGTAGTGCCCCCACTCCTTTGCACCCTGAATTGAATAAAATAAAAAACTTATTGAAGTCTTTTAAAATTCCCAACATTCCTATGGCTACCAATTGAGCTACCTCCCAGCTCCCAACCCTGAAATTTAGTAGCTAGTGTACCACCTATTCATGCATATACCCATAATGGTAATGTGGCTTTTGAGTTGCCAAATGTACGTGATCCTTCAGCCTCTCCAATGCAAGGAATGGAGCAAGCACATGATGGCCATTGTTGGGTGAAACCTACAGAGAGTCGTGAAGTTTCATGGAGTTGTACTATGAAAGAGTTCCTATGGAGGATTATTTGGGTGCACTTATTGAGTCATATTCATCAAAAAAATAAATCATCAATTTTGGAGTAAATCTAGGATCCTAGTGTTGATTTAAGCTAGAGATCTTAAGTGTAACACTTCCTCTCATCAAGGGAAAGAGGGCTATGCAAAAATCCCCATCAAAATTTCTTTCTCTAAGATCAATTTCTTTCTCTAAGATCAATTTAATCCTCCCAAAATTGGCCTTGCTAATCACTATAACTAAGACATAATCAAGATAATTAGCATTCAATTAGCTATTGTGAGTAGACATTGATGTTGTAACTTATAAGAAGGGATTGTATTTAGCACTTGCAAATACTCACATGCATTTAAATCACTTCATTACATGTGTTTACACTTAAAATTCCACTACATTGCTAATTTGTTAAGCAATTACACATTACCAAGAGTCAAACTCCGATAAGTGGTCCACAAGGCTATGGAAGATGGATAGATGCAAGGCATTTATCTTCCGAATGATGGACAAATTTTTCTTCAAAAATTTGCTGATGACACGAATGGTCTTATACATAATGATTCGATATCAATCTGTACATTTTGGAAATGCCTCCAGTTGTTCTGTTTGGCCTCAGAATCTATCATCAACACTTTAAAACTAGAATAAGAACCATGCTTTCTGAGCCACCACAGTGGCTATTGGATCAAGGATGCACGATTCAGCAAGAAGGCCATATATTCAGGCTCCTTGGGATCCCAATGGGTTGCGGAGTGTCTGTGAATCAAAGATGGACATGGGTCATGAGATAAAGTGCAAAACAAATTCAAAAAATGGTCTGGTATGCAACACAATCTTTTTGGCAAAATTTTAGTGCTAAAGCATATCCTCTTCCCCACTGCCATTTACTTTTTGTCATGTTGGTGCCCCTCTAATTCTAACCTAAAGCAACTAGAGAAGCTATGCAGGAACTTTCTATGGTCGAGAAATGCAGAGGAAGCCAAAATACCTAAAGTTACATGGAATGTATGTGCAAGACCCAAAAAGGGGGGGCTAGGTTTACCAAACCTAATTAACTTTGTTGATTGCATGGCATCCAAATGGATTGTCAAAAGTTTCATAATGCCCCAACAAGATTGGGCAATTCTTCTCAACCAAAATTTGGGTAACTTCAGTCTTATAGATTTCCCCCAGTGGAAAAAACTTCCTTTGATGATGCTCTTCTTCAGCCCTGTAAATATCAAACCTCAAGGAAGTCCTTTGGTTAAAGCTATATGGCAAACATGGAACAATGCAAACCAAAAATCAAACTACATTGTAAAGCAAGAAAACGCACTCATGTCCTGCATCTAGATTCTATCTAGTTCTCTTGAGTGTTATCCAACAATATCCCTATCGAGTTGTATAAACATGCATTTAAGTTGCACAGAAAGGGTATCCAGATCTGGGAGGATATTTGGTGTAGAGAAGAAAAATAAGAGATTAAAACATTGTATAGATTATCTGCTAAGGACCTACACCTAATTCAGAGTAGAATGCGACTATGGCTTGCTACAGAGTGGCGTTGATCCCCAACTCAAAGGACCTCTTACGCATAAAGCATTCTCTTGGAATTCCAAATGTAATCTCTTGCCAATTCCTTCTCTCCCTATTCGAGGTCTTCCGCTCCATTGTAAACTAAATAATAGATAGAATCTCCTCTGGGACAGAAAACAATGGGGTTTTAAATCCACCAAAATTTGGTCACCTTTCATCCCGCCAAGAAAATCTTGCCTACTATGGTTGATTATTCATAAAGCCTTATGGACCAATACATGAGCTCAAAGCTTGGGATATGGGAATGGATTATGCCCAAGATGTAGCAATGCACCAGAAATGATTGAGCACCTGTTTATAGGTTGTGCCCACAATAAAGAAGCTATTAAGTTTCAGAATCAATGCATATACCCGGTACAAAACTGGGATCTAACGTGGTACGAAATTCTTCTTAGCCACCAAATTAAATGCTATGTAGAATTATGGAATACCATATGAGCCAAATTTTTGTGGGCTATTTGGATAAGTAGAAATAACTGTTTGTTTAAGAATGCACATACCAATTTGATGCATGGGCTAATTGATGAATGAGCTAAATCCCCCTAGTTGCTTCTCTGCTCCTACTCTGGCATGACTTGCCACCATAAAATTGTTTCTACCCCTACCAAAGCTCCTCCCACCAATTTGTTCAACCCATTCTTCAAGGTAGGCAAATTTGCCACCAGTGATGAGACAAGTAGCACCACCGATCAAACAAAATTGAGCAACATATGCACAAATCCTATGATGACAATTGAACCTAAAAGTGCACATTCCAATTATTGTCAGATGGTCAAATAGAGACCAACATGTGCACTCTCTCTCTCTCTCTCTCTCTCTCTCTCTCTCTCTCTCTCTCTCTCTCTCTCTCTCTCTCTCTCTTGTCGTCGCGTGAGCAGGTCTCTCTCTATGTAGAGAGTGGTGCTTGCAGGTTTGCAAGCATGGGAAGGAAGGGAATGGAGGAGGAGGGGGTGAAGGGTGGATAAGGAAAAAAATGGCAAGGGTTATGGAGAAGGGGAAGAGGGTTTGTGAGGGAAAGGGTGCAAGTGGGTGTGGGCGATTGGTGGGGAGAAGATCTGGGGACAAAGTAAAAGTTGAGGGAGCCTAAGTTTCAACCTTATGCCATGGTTACATAAGTTCTGCAAAGCATAGTAGTAATGTCATCTATGAAGGGGGGGGGGGGGGAGAGAGGGGGGTTGTGTTTGTTTGAGAGAGATGAGAGAATGTAGGAGAGAGAAGATGAGTTAGGCGAGTTTCTCTTAGTAAACTGAGTCTTTCGGTGTAACGAATTGCTAAGGAGAGTACTAATCAAGGGGTAGCTCTTCATTGGTGTGGATGAAGGAGAATCTAGACAAGCATAAGGCTCGGCATTAGGCCATAGATAAATAAAAGGGTGATATCTCTTTTGTTTAAGGGCCCAAGAGACAAAAAGTGAGAGTAAAAGGTTTGAGCGTGGATACTATATTTTCATTAAGTTTCAGATAGACTACAACCTATAACCTCTCATAGGACTATAGTAGCCATAGCCTACTACAACCTTTCATAGGGCTATAGTAGAGAAAGAACTTGCACTAACTTTATGTCAAATACTTAGTCCCTTTATGATTGATTGTTTCTTTTAGTTTTCCTAAATGATATATCCTTGATATTTCTAAATTCTAAGTAGTATAAAGTGAGAGATATAAGGATATACTAAGTCTAGAAAGAGAGCCTAGATGTTGGATATGAAGAAGAGAAAGAGAGAGTCTAGAGAAAGATAGAGAGAAAGAGCCTTTCTGTAGAGGCATATGAAGATGACAGAGAGAGCAAGAGACTCGAGAGAAAATAAGAGCTAGAGCATAGAGTGTGAAAGAAAGAGTTTTATGACACCTCAATCAAAGGTGTAATCTCATAAAGGCACAAAGAGAGAGAGAGAGAGAGAGAGAGGACCATTAAATTAAGGAATTTTGCTTAATGTGAAATCTAAGGGTAGGTCATCATAATAAATTATGATTCATGATGCAAGATAAGAGAGAGAATCCCAATAAATCAAGGAATTTTGTTTAGTGTGAAACCCGAGGGCTATGAAAAGGCCATCACCATAAATTATCATTCATAACGCAAGGTCCACTTTAAACAAAAAGGAAAGAACTAGTTTTCCTAAGCTAACAAGTTGAAAACTTCACGGGGCCTACATATTGGTTGGTGGGTCGAGGATAGAAGTGGACGGGGTTTTGCAAAGTATTTTACCCATCATTTACATGTAGCATTTTGATTATAATCCACCTTTATGAAGAAGAAAAAGATCGGTGTAATAAAAGACATCTCTCTCTCTCTCTCTCTCTCTCTCTCTCTCTCTCTCTCTCTCTCTCTCTCTCTCAAAATAAAAAGTGGGGATAAGAAACCTAGGGCACCCAATTATATATAATACTATGTATATGTCCTTATATATATATATATAGAGCATGCCCTTTGGTTAGGCCAAAAAAACTATACCACACAAAGCCTATAGAAATAAAATAAAAGAGAGAAAGATGGGCACCCTTTTAGAACTACAGCCTATATAACACAACGCCTATAGAAATAAAATGAAAGAAAGAAAGAATGTCCTTTTAAAAATAGACCTTTAAAAGTAAAGCCTATACCACACATATTCTCACGTGGAGAGAGAGAGAGAGAGAGAGAGAGAGAGAGAGAGAGAGAGAGAGAGAGAGAGAGAGAGAGAGAGATCCAGTGTGCATAGAATGTGTGCCTCTGCTAACACTTGGGTTGATCATAAATCTAAACTTTTTGGTTGTAATTGAAGGTAGAAAGAACAAATGTCGATTGTAAATCATAAGAGAATAGTGCAAATCTAGAAAAATAAGGTTTATTTCTCTAAATTTCCAATAGGAGAGTATGTGAAAAGGAATTGTGCATGTTTGTTTTAAAAACAAATTGCACATTGGAGAGGAGTGATTCTTTGAAGTTTAATTGATACATCAGAGCTAGAAGCTGTACAAAAAACATTAAGGCATTCCCAAAAGGCTTTAATGGAGCCTTTCTCATATTTTATGAGTCCATTTGTATCATCTACAAATTTTTGCAAACACATTTGACTTGTACCATTGGGCAAATCAATACCTTGAAGCTCACCAGAAGTGTTGGACCATCTAGCCCAAACCATCTGTAGCTATGGTAAAAATCTTTGTTTGTTGACCTCTTTAGATTGAAGGGATTAGATAGGATACCATTGATACTAACCCTGGCTCTGGAATTACCAAAAATGATAAACAAAAACCTTGTATGTAGTACAAAGCATTGTGATAGGTCTCCAATTGGCCAAGGTGTCTTTTTCACCCCTTTTGTGGATTAACTTTATTAGTATGCATTATGTAGCCACCTTCTTCATACATTCCTGTCTCTGAAGCGAGTTTATGGCTACATGAACCCCTTGTTCATTCATTAGCATTGGGATTACCTCTCTAGCTGCTTTCTTTTTCAATATCTAACACATTTGGAGGTCTGTCTACCCACCAGTCTTTGAAGAACAATTTTAGGTGGTTGTAGTTGATTACCTCTTCCCTTCTTAAACTCTCTTTGATGGAGAGAAATTGGGGTTTTGAGGCTATCTTTCCCTCATTCACTTCTTTTTCCTTTCTAATATTTGTCACTTCTTTTTCGACATTGTCTAGCTAGATAGTCTCTAGAGCCAAAGCTAGATGCCCTAACTTTAGACCCTTCTTTCTCTAGAGTATGCAGGACTATGTAGTTCACATTCAAAAAGCTGTTGCATATAGGGGTAGAGACATAGCATCTATTAAGCCTTGCTTTCCTTAAATCTTCCCCTTTTTCCTTCGCTAGATGATCTGACCTTGTTCCCTATACTTGTCAGAGGGATATTTAACCTGCTATTATCAAAGGCCCTTGAATGCCCTAAAGAGAAGTATAAAGACTCTTATCTCCCTCCCCCTTGAGTGTGGTTGATTCAACAGGGTTGCCAGGAAATTCCTACAGGAAAGATTTTCAAGTTGCTCTGAATCCCTATGGGATTTGGGGTGACTATGCACCAGAGATGGTAGTGGGTAAAAAAGAAATTGGAAAGAAAATTTAATAGATGGAGAAACGAGAGAGTGATGGTGCTCAATACATTTTCAATACCAACATCAATTTACTTCTTAGCATGCTAGAGACCCTCTCAAAAAGTTCTCAATCAAATAACCTCTCTATGCAAAAACTTTCTATGGGCAGGTGATCCGCTAAAGTCAAAAATCCCCAAAGTCAAATGGGATATCTACACTCTCCCTAAATGCAAAGGGGACTTGGGTATAATTAATATAACTGACTTGGCATATAGGATGGCCTCCTCTAAATGGATAACCATGAGTCTCCTCTCCCCACATGAAGACTGAGCTCAACTCTTGTTGAGGGATATCAAGAGATTCTCCTTACAGGCCTTTCCCATATGGGAAAATTTCCTAGCTACAACTCTATTCTTTAGCAAATTCCCAATAAAACCTGTGGGATCCACTTTAGTCAAGGGCATATGGAGAGCATGGAACTCTTTAAAAAAATATCTGATCCCCAACTCAGCTAAAATAAGTAAAGCTAACTGAGTTTGGTGGCCCCGACTCTAGAGAGAAATAGAAGATAAGTAGTAGAGGTTGGCACATTCTCTAGGTAAAAATCTAGGTGGGATGACTTATGGTGTTCTCATAAGGACATATGGTATAACCCTCAAGAAATTCAAGAAATTTACTCTATTCATAGAGAGGGTCTCCTCCTCTTGCAACTCAGATTGGAGCTATGGGACCTAACATTGACATGGACACTCCGCATACCCCTAGGAATCTCTCTAGCAATTATGGTTTGGAAAAAAGGACAATTAATCTTCCCCATTCCCCCTATAGATAGATCCCCCCCCCTTCATGTTAAATTAAATGAAATATGGGAAGTGCTTCTTGATAGAAAACAATGGTATTTTAAATTTTGAAATGTATGGTTGCTTGATGTAGGACCTAAAAAGTCCTTGGTGTGGATGATACTACACAAAGCTGTATGGAGGACGAATTAGAAAGCGCATTCTCTTGGGTATGAAATTGTTGTATGCCCCAAGTGCAATTAGGCTGAGGAAAGCATTGCCCACCTTTTCTTTTACTACCTCTCTAATAAAGTGTTGGCAGAAACCCAATGTATACGATTATTGATATCAAGGGAAAAATTATCGGAGTGCAATGTTTCCACTGCTTCCAGTATACATATTATGTATCTTTGCATCTCTCTCTCTAGAACTTGCATTGAACCTCAAAGTTCACCTGTATTGTCTTCACTTGATTTGACATATTCAGAATTTAAATTTATGCATAATAAATTTTATGCTAAAAGTGGAGTTTTTGAGCATTATTCATTTTAGAAATTACGAGAAGGTTATGTACAATTCTTCTCTAATTTTCAAATGGGATTATGAATATAATTCATTTAGATAAAAATGAATTAGTATGTGTGAATAAATATTTTATGCTAAAAGAAGGATTTTCATGATATTTATTTTGGGAAAATCAAGAAAAGAATGTAAAAATATTCATAGGGGTGCATCGCGAAAACATAGAAAAATTTTTAATTAGAAAGAGGAATCACGAACATATTTAACTTTTGAAATTATGAAGTATATGTCTAGATTCTCGAGAAATAGAATCTTAAGTACACTCTGAACGGGAAAAGGATTTCTTGGAAAAAGACCAGAAACATGCTTAGTTGGATGAAATGTAAATACGTGTGACTGACTTATTCCTAGATTCCCTGGAAAAGGATTCTAGAATTTTTGAATGGATCGAGGATCCAAAAGTGAACGAAAATTCATACTTAATTGAATTGAGGCGAGAAGAAAAAAGTTATCTTTAACTAAGCCAAGTAATGGCCGAGACTTAGAAAGTTTTGTCATCAATATGAAAAGTAGAGTAATTGTACTCTTAACCTGGTTGATTGTGGAACAAAAATTCTGATAACTAGATCAAGGAAAGTTGATAATCAAACTTGATTCACTCAAAGCGAAAAGAGACCATCTTGTTTGTGCAAATCTGAATTAATGTGGAATGATGTGGGATGATGTTGAATGATGTGGAATGATGTGGGATGATGTTGAATGATGTGAAATGATGTGGGATGATGTGAATTGATGTGGGATGATGTTGAATGATGTGGAATGATGTGAGATGATGTGAATTAATGTGGAATGATGTGAGATGATGTGAGATGATGTGGAATGATGTGGAAAAATACAGAATATTGAGAAATGATGTGAAATGATGAGAAATGATGTGAAATGACGAGAAATGATGTGGAATGATGTGAAATGATGTGAAATGATATGGAAAGATGGGAATTTTACTTGGAAAGTGTATTTGCATGTGAAACATATTTTTTAAAGATTATTTTACGTTAAGAATGCTGGGGGAAGCATTTTGACTATCTTATGGAAAGAGGTCGTGGACCTAAGTGGGAAATGTTGTAACAGCTAGAGAGAGAGTCAAAGAAGGACGTCTCGTGTGTGGCAAGGTTGGCCGAGGTCTTGACCAACCTTAGTGTTTGGTTAAAATGGTGAGCTTCCGGTATGGTGGATGAGGGGCCAAGGAAGCGGCCTATGAGTGAAGCGCTAGGTCACTTGCGAAGGATCCTAGAGGGTGCTGACCATACGGTGCTCGGGCTCTGGGTCTCGCCCAGGATACCCATGTATGCATCGAGGAAAAATGCAACACTGAGTTAGAGTTGTTTTCTGAACACGGGCATGGATCTGTTTGGTTGACCTTGTTGGTTAGAGTCCTTATGGATTTTATGGATAAAAGAGATCATACTCTTGGGTACTATGAGTTAGGAACCGTGAAACTACCCCTGAGTGAAGTACTAGGTGAACCTAGAGGGACTGACCAGGTGGTGGATGCTCTGGTTATCGATGATGCCATAGGTACGCTGAGGAAGGTATGAATGGAATTTGGATTTTATGGTTGGAAATTCGAAAAGTTGGAACTTGGACCCTGGAACTAGAATATTGAGGATTATGATGAAAACACTATGGTTTTATTGCAATTCTATCTTGAAAATAGTTGAATCTGAGAAAAGGCAATTTCATATTGGGTGCGTAAGTGGTGTGTCTAATTAATATTTTCGCATGAGTGCCAGCTAGAGGGCCTGGGAACTCTTTTCCCTGCTGGTACCCGGGACAAAACAACCAATTTTTTATAAAGAGGGATCCCACCAATATAGTGGTTGGGCAGTTGGCTAACCTATGGGATGGGGTTAGGCTGGATCGGTGGATTCCTACAATAAAGTTCAATTCTGTTCAAAGTTACGATAGTTGAAGTAATAATCCTTGTTCTATGGGAAAGAATCAACGGCTATGTCTCTTTGATGGGGAAAAAAGTGTTGGTTTCTATGAATCAAGTGTAAAGATTGTTCCTCCTTCACGTCGATCATTCGAGTGAAGGATAGCCTAGACTCTTGACCCCGTTAGATAAATTTTCGTTAGAAGATTTTCCTAGAGGAATCGCCTATGCTTTCTGGGCGAGGAAAGTCTTTTCCGGGTTCGGTTTTGGAAGAGCCACTGGACTAGTCCCTTGCCTGGACATTTGTGGGTGAGGCCTCAAGTGGGAAGCTCTGCCTTGCATGTGAGGTTGCTACTTTTGCTTGCTAGCACTCCAGAGTTCGATGCATAGAGAGGGCAGGGGTCTCACAAGCTCAGCATATGTATACTTCTTTTGCAGGTTTTGGATTTGTTGCTACATCTGCACTTTATCTTGCTTTGCTTGTGACAGGAACTTGCATTTTGATGATGCTCCTGAAATGTGCATGCTCCCCTTCTAAGTTTTAAACTCTCTGTTTGATTGTGGAAAGAGTTTGTAGGCCTTCTTTGGCTTTGTGGAGCTCTTCCTTTGTGGCTTCTACTCCGTGTTGAAGAGTTACTCCCTTTTCTGCACATTGTGACAAATATCTACAGGCAACTTGTAACATTGTCGGATTGATTTCATCTACTATATCTGGAAAAAAGCAATTTGGTGCAGAGCTTTGTTGTTGTACAACTGAATCTGGAAGGATTATGGGTTCATGTTAGATTCTTTTCTTTGTTTCTCCTCCCAAGATCCTTCTATAGCAACATTTTCTTGAATCTGATTCTTTTTATTGCGCTTGTCTTCATGCATAAATCCAAATGCACTCGCAAAAATTGTTTGAGAACCTTGCATGCCTTGTAGAACTTGATGCATCATGTGAATGAATAGACCAATCTTGGTCTTCAAATTTGGCCCAATATTCTTCATTTTTTCTTTCAGTTTGGTGGTATAAAATTCTAGCCAAGGAAATTGATTTTCCTGTAGATGCATATAAATACAGACCCATATCTCTTTTGCACATGTATGTTACCTTGTGGGTCATGATAATCATCTCAATCAGAAATAAAAAATGTAATGTGTTATAGGCTTCTTGATAATTATTGAGCTTTTATTATTTGCTTGCACCTTTGGAGCCGAAGTACAACTCCATATCCTCCTCTGTTGGCTAGTGGAACTTCCACTTACCCTTCCAAGGTCAAATTGAATACCAATAGAGTCTATTCTGTTTCCAATAGAGTCTATTCTATTTGCAATAGATTCTATTCTAGTTTAAGTTGATGTTGGGAATAGTAATGAGTTTCTCAAACTCAACCATGACTGCTGCTTCTGAATTCAAAGGGTGATGAAAGCTGAGAAGGTGATGAATGTAATGAAAGCAGTGAAAACTATGAAAGAAAATAGAGCCAAGAAAGCGAAGATTGTAAAATGAACTTTGGTAAAATATTGTAAATGAAGGATGAAAAATAGGTAATAAAAACATTAAAATTTGGTAATGATATTCCAAACAGCAAAAAGATTTACTCACAATTTCATGATGATGACAGTAATGAAGATGCACAACATTCGAAAGAACCCTTAGGGTGGTGACGTGAGTGAAGGAAGGTTAAATAAAGGCCACCCCCATTTTATGGTAATGATGGCCTAATTTGGAAATGCACGAACCAATGCATGACTACAACACGGACTGAGACACATGGTGGATACATGCACGATAGAAACAATGTACACTGGGACAAACGCCGACTTTGGTAACCATCCAAAATAGGGCTTTAATCGAAAACCATTTACAGGCTTCAGTAGTTTCACACCAATCAGTGTCACTAATTCAAATGTGATGGTGCCGAGTTTGGAAAATATCTGGTATGGGCTCGTCCACTGCAACTTTAATTTACCCAGATGTGAACCCATCCTGGAATTAAACAAAAAAAATTAGATCATTAACATATTTTTTTTTTGGGTATTTGGATCAATCCACAGCTTCCTCTAGCACTGGATGACATCGGATGTCCAGACACTCTACAACCGCTTCTCTTTCGGAGCCAATAACTATTCCAGTCAGTGTGCTTTGGATTCTTCGAAAGATAATTGGGCAGACATCGCCACTCTTAAGCTGGGTACCACAAATTCCATTACTGCTTCTAGTCTATAGACCATGGAAAATGGTGTTTGTCTTGCTGACTTGTAAGCTGTTCAGAATGCCCATAATGCGGAATATAGCTTTTGATCCCAATCTTTCTAGTTTTCATTGACCATTTTCTTAAAAATTCTTAATAAGATTTAACTGACCCGTAAATCTTTGTAATTCCTTGATATTACGGGCTGCCATTAAAGCTTTTATTACTTCCACCTTCTTGGAATCTACCACAATTTCGGTTGGCTGACACTACATGCCCTAACAGGATCCCACTGTTGATTGCAAATGCACATTTAGTCAGATTGATGAGACTTAGAAGAGCTGTCGACACCTCTCCATACAAAGTGCCAAAAATAGAAGATGCTCCACCATTTTGCTAAAGACACTAAAATCATCCAAGAATACTTTCATAAATGTGACCAAGAAATCATAGAAAATTTCCTGAACCATTCGTTAAAATGTTGGTGAAGCATTCTGAGACCAAATGTCATCACATTGGAAGAAAATGCTCCCCATTCTATAACAAAAGGTGTCTTCTCTTGATCATTCGGAGCCATTAATACTTGATTATGTCCACTAAAACCATCTAAGAAAGAATACATTTCATGTCCTACTACAGCATATAACATTGAATCTATGAACAGAAGCGAAAAAGGATATGTTTGAGTTCCGGCATTGAGCTTCTGATAATCCACACAAACGTGGAGCTTTCCATTATTTTTCGGTACAATCACTATCGGGGTGACAATTAGGTCACCAATGAACCCCAATTTCAAGAGTTTATCAATTTCCTCAACCTCCTTTGCATAATTAGGGTTCATCCGGTACAGCTATTGCTTGAGTGGAACGGCATCCTCCTAATCATGATATGATGTTGATAAAAGTGAGGATCAACTCCCTTCATATCTTTATAACTCCAAGCAAATAAATCTACATATGATGTTAATAATTTATGGAGGTTTTGTTTAAAATCTGCATCAAGCTTGCTGTTGACCCATACCATCTTTGGATCCTCTGTATCACCTAGATTCATGTCTTCTGGCTCATCTGCTGTTCAACCCAATCTGCAGGTTTGTCCTTTGCCCTTGGCAAAACATGTTTTTCTTTCGACATTGGCTCGTGTGAACATGTCACCCGCTAGTATAGCCATTGGTGGACTGTCTTCCACTAGAATAGGCTCAATCTGGACCATATTAATGCTCTAGCCTAAGATATAGACCCCTCTACCTGATTTTGTTGTAACCATTAGGACTTGTTTGGGGTCTTCTTGGGCCCTTTAATTTGCCCCAAGCCTAATGACAGTCATTAAGGAATGGTGCAATGGGAGAAGGCCATGTGGAGAAAAATGTTGGGTTTCCCTGCCCCTAATATGTAGGGGTCAAACTTGAATCATACGTTTTTTTTTTAAAGAAATTGGGCTGAAAATGCAAAATCTTTCAATAAAATCAGATTTCCCACCTTTTTTTAATAAAGACAGCTCAAACTGGCATAAATGACCCCACCTCAAAAAGTGGGCTAGGGCCAGAAACGCCCCCCCATCATTATCCCTCATTTAAAGCTACTTTTCCCTCTCCCCACTCCCTCTTCCTCTCTCTAAAACTAGCAATTCGGTTTTGAGTCTCTCTCTAACTAAAAGAATCTTTTTTGGCCTCCTCCCTCCCCATTCTGCCTTCCCCTTCCCTCCTAAAGTTAGATCTATCTTTCTGTGCCTTCTTGGCTATGGAAAGCTTGGAAAACAGTCCACTTTTTCCCCCATCAAGTCCATCCTCTCTTGCTTGCACACATTCTTCACTCTCCTCTTGCTAGCTTATACACATTCTTGACTCCTCTTGCCAGCTTATATGCTCTGCTAGCATTAGGTTGCAGAGATCTTCTTGGCTATGGAAAGCTTGGAAAACAGTCCTTTTTTCCCCATCAAGTCCATCCTCTCTTGCTTGCACACATTCTTCACTCTCCTCTTGCTAGCTTATACACATTCTTGACTCCTCTTGCCAGCTTATATGCTCTGCTAGCATTAGGTTGCAGAGATCTTCTCACACACCTACAACTTCATAGCATTTAGCTTAGTCGGTTAGCCAAGCACAATGAGTCGCCGACCTCGTTCAAGGGTGGAGTCCTTTAGCAGCAGCAACGAACAAGACGACACTGGCTTGTGGGTTACAAGCACCTTTGCAAAAGGAATGTGGGTGACGATGCGTCCAAGCACAAGGGGAGCCCACAAAGTCTCTCGCAGATACATAGGGTTAAAGTCACACCATTGGAAGGGTCGCATAGTGGATCTCAAGCAGGGGGCTGACGGAAGCAAGCAGGTGATGATCCAACACATCTACAAGGCATCGCAACTCCGTGTTGACAATGCCAATCACAAACGCTTTCCTGCAAATTGTAAGTTTTATTTGTGCTTCTTGTTTTATGGGCTGCACTGAGACATGCTAATATCATTTCATGTTACGGAAGCTTGATTTTTTCAAGTGTGTTCTTGTAATGTTCTGTGCAGACATCTTTCCGTCGACATTTGTGGAATGGGAGCCTTTAGAGGCCCTTTCTGGAACCTTTGAGGCGCATCACTTTGAAATCGGCAAGCTACTATATACTGGTTGTTCAACATCAGAGCTTTTAGAGCGCTCAGTTTTCTTCTTTCATGCAGAGTATATTGTACCCACGTCAAGAGATGGTTCTGGGACTCTACGGAGGCTCCCTACACCAAGTCTCATGGACCATGATTGGCCAAAGCCCGACAATACTTTGGTTGCACTAACCAGACGTCGGATTGAGATTGATGTGTGCAATGCAATGAAGTGCACCTATGGGTCACATCGTGCGACTCTCACGTTCTTCATGCCTTTACATTTGTTTGTGTTTTTGTTCAAGGAGGCTGATGTTCACCGGACTCCTACAATGTGGATTGCAAAGGGAGGCACAGTAATGAGTGCCTTTTTGCCACCTTCGTGGGATTTGAAGGTTATTCAACATCAGGGTGACAAGATAAAGTGCATGGTGGTGTCGGAGAAGATGGTCGTTCGGTACCAGCTTGGAAAGCAACAACTCTCTATTATCTTTCCTTACAGACGTTGGAAGCTGACTGGAGGCGAATGGCAAGCACTCGATTCGGACATCAACGATGCAGAACAGCTTGATGTACATGTTAGCACGCAAGCTGATGTGTGGGATATCGTAGTAAATGCTGATTGGAATATGGCGAACCTAAGGGAGTACTTAGGCCTTAGGTTTGCACTGAAAGGTGACTTTTCATTTGTGATTGATAACACACCTCTACGTAAGAGGAAAGAGGCATCTTACTTTTGTAAAAGCATTCCCTTCCCCAGATGTATCCATATCAAGCAAGCTATGTAACAGATTTTGAGAGATTAATTCAAAACAATTTTGGCTACTCGCAATTTGCGTTCAATTTTGTGCACTTTTAAGTTTTGTCGCGTGTTTTTATTTTTTTGGAGGTTTTAAGTGAGTTTTTAAACATAAAAAAATTTTTAAAGACCTCTTTATAAGTCACTTTTGGCCACTTTGAGTTCATCTCCTCACTCTCGGCATCTTTGCGGTCCCCTCGCCTTCTTCGCTACTCAAGCATGGCCACCCCCGCCCAAGCTCTCCTATCTCAATTGCACAAGCTTGACCTCGATCACTTGATCGAGAAGCTTGCACCCATCTTTCAGACATCTATTGACATGGAAGGCACCGCCGAACTCCATAATGACGTGTTTGGGGCGTTCACTAGCTACATGGACACATACATGGCTGAATATTGTGTCAACTTTGAAGACGAGGAGGGAACTTGGGTGCCTGTGGATCTTATCAAGCATACCTACAAAGCGGACAAAAATTTCAGGTTTAGGCTTGCAAGATTCCTCAAAGGCCTTAGTAGCGCATATCTAAGGGAGGAGGAAGAAGATAACCTCGTAGGTCTTGGAATGGGCAACATTGGCACAAGTTTTTTGAGGTGGGACATGACTCTTGCCCTCCTGATCTTAGAGGGAACAGAGAAAAGCAAGGGAAAGAGGAAGGCCACTCCTCCAAAGAAAGCCACACCTTATCTCTTGATCAAGGAAGCTGACCCAAAGGAAGAGATTGTCACCCCAGTGCAAGAAGCATCTCTTGCACTTGTGACTCTGGCGGAAGAGCCGCAAGCTGAGGCTGTGAAACGGGACATCGAAGGGGACGATGTCATGGATGAAGTTCCAGAGCTCGAAGTGCGAACTCTACACCCCATCATAGTAGAAGGTGTAGAGTTCTTATTTTTGGATGACATCGCCCATGTCCTTGGGCTACACCAGGATGAAACTCTCTCAGTCATTGCTATGTACGCGGGCATGCGAGACACACAACAGCCGTCCAAAGATGATGACATCCACATTGACTTCAGTTCCGCAGATGTCACAAAGGTGCTTGCGCTCCCGGAAAATCATGTCTCAATAGAGTCCCTTGTGGCAGAGACTCTTGTACAAATATCCCAGTGCAAGGATTTCTACGAGAGTGTGCCAGAAACTAGCTTTGCCCCTCACAAGCCGCTTGCCATTTCGGATTCTGTCAGCCTCGGGAGCATCAATATTAGTGATGCAGACCTTGCGGATCATGATGATGCCACTGAGGTAGTACACCCAATTTCTTCCCTTCTTAATTTGTAATTTTTTGAAGTCAACTCATTCTTCTATCTACTTTGTAGACCGCAAGAGAAATGGACTGGTTCGCAAGCCGAAAGGGTGGAGCACGAAAGGAGGTGGAGGGGAAAGATGCTGCGCTATGGCACTACATCCCGAGCTTCAATGCCGAGATGCTTCGCGTAATTCACAACGACTTTTCAAATGATGCGCAAGCTGAATTTTTGAAGTGCAGAGCCCTAAGCGCCGTCCTGTCTGAAGCCCCTATAGCCCAAAATGCCCATAAATGTATTCTTGTAAATAGGGAAGCAGCTATCTATAGCTTTGGTGATAAAGGTGCAGGGTCTTTCCTAGGATTTTGTGGCCTTAGCCTTGGACAAGGCATCACTGATGCCAAAGAGATAGCCGAACGCATTGGTGACAAACCATCAGTAAAGACTCTCACCCACGAGGCTTTCACCAAGCTCATCAAGCGAGTTGGCTAGATCCAATGTAATCATTTGCCTTCTGTGAAAATCAAACAATTAATGACATCAAGATGTTTTTCGAGCTGATTTTAAGTTTTATCTTCTTGATGTGTTTATATGTTGTTGTCGTGTCCTGTCATGATGTTTCAATCAATTTTTGTGAACGCTCGTCTGTGAAAATCAAACAATTAATGACATCAAGATGTTTTTCGAGCTGATTTTAAGTTTTATCTTCTTGATGTGTTTATATGTTGTTGTCGTGTCCTGTTATGATGTTTCAATCAATTTTTGCGAACGCTCGTCTGCCACCGCCCGTCCGACTTTGGCTCGACTCGACGGGCCAATTTCTCCCGCGTATGGCCCCAGAAGGGTATATCAGCTGTGCGGGGTGCGCCGGGGCCGAGGGGGGGGCCGGTGGTCGCTCCGTGGAGCCTGTGTGCCACGGAGCGACTTTTGGCTGTTTGACCAGGTCAAACAGCCAAAAGTCGCTCCGTGGCACACAGGCTCCACGGAGCGACCACCGGCCCCCCCCTCGGCCCCGGCGCACCCCGCACAGCTGATATACCCTTCTGGGGCCATACGCGGGAGAAATTGGCCCGTCGAGTCGAGCCAAAGTCGGACGGGCGGTGGCAGACGAGCGTTCACATGAGGTCGAATGTACATAGCGACAACAATTACATGCAAAAGACTACAATTACCTTGACAAGACAACAATCACTTGCAATAGAAAATAACTTTTTTGAAAATAGACATGGTTTTTCATTAATCAAATTGAGATTACAAAACACGGTTTGTTGCATTACAAGGCTTCCCCTATCTAGTGAAAGAGAGCTTCCTCTCCACGGATACGCCTAGCTAGATGAAGATCAGATGGCTTCAAAGTGACACGTTTTGCATGCACCATGCACAAAACCGCGTCTTGGAAAAGCGAAACCAAAATATCCTCGGCACCTTGTTGCAGAGCGCCTAGTGCCGCCGCTTGCACACGATTGACATCCCGGTGCTGGTCGTGGATAATCTCTTTGACGAGACGCCCAAAAGGTGCCTTTGGAATAATTGGTGTGCAGGTCTTTTGATATTTGCGAATTTCTCTAAGGGCAACTGTCCCTGGTCTCCACCTTTGCTTCTTCTGCGTTGTTGGGGGCGGTGGTGCTTGCGCGTGGCGAGTCCAAGCTGGCGTGTCATTTTTAAACTTCTGTCGCTGCTCTTGGAAGTTATCGGAAGGGATTTTTGAGCGTTTAGGAATGGTTTTCCCCTTCTTAGCCTTTGCAGGTGTTGGAGTTTTCTTTGTCTTTGCAGATGGAGTCTTCGGAGCTGCTCGCTGCTCTGCCTCCTTCCTTACTCGCTCCTCTTCATCTTTCCTGTCTTTTTCCTCACGAAGCCTCCGTGTGTTTGCTGCCCTGGCTTCTCGTTCAAGCTTCTGTCTCTTATTTTCTACTTCCTCAGCTGAGAGTTTTCTCTTTCCTTTACCAAGTGCACGAGCCAAGACTCTGTCTAGCATTGCATTGACAATCCTATTGCTCGGCAGGTGCTCCCTTTCTACTGTGTCTTCATTTCTCCTCTTTGTATATTCTGCTCGAAGACTTTGTATGGCCGCTTCCAAAATTGTGTCATCTTCGTATCCGGCCATTCGCAGGTCAGCAACAAATCCGTGAGCTTTTCTGTTAAGCCAATCCTCCTCCGCAGCAAAGAATGCTATTCTTCTCTTGTTGCTTGCGGCGGCCTGAGCTTCTTCTACAGCCTTCTTATCTGCCTCCGCCTTCCTAACTGCCTCGTCTTCTTCCTCCTTCTTGGCAGCCTCATCCTCCTGTGCTTTCTTTGCTGCCTCGTCCTCTTGAGTTCTGACCGTCTCTTCGGCTTCTTTTCTTGCTCTCTCAGCTGCCTCCATGTCCTCTGCTTCTTTGTGTAATCTCTTCGCTTCTTGGGCTTCTTGGGCCTCTTGGGCCTCTCGCTCAAGCCTCACACGCTCAGCTTCCAGATCCACTTGGGCTTGTGGGTAAATGTTTGGGATTGCAGTTCTATGTGCCACCGGTAAGGGCCCAAGGTCTTTGAAAATGTCATCCTGCGTATTGGAGGGAGGATCATTTGGGGGCTCCATGTGCGTGAGATATTACTGCACGAGCGAGAGAGAGAGAGAGAGCGCGCGCGAGAGAGTCAAGGGGAGAGGAAGAGAGAGAGCTCACAAGTCAAGACTTTTAAAAATGACTATAAAACTCATTGATATTTATAGGAGGCCAAAATTACAAAAAAGTCAATTTACAAAATGAACGCGCCAAAAAGTGGCGAACAAGAATTATTGGGTGGGTAACCACACACGGCCATTTCTTAGTCGACCACTGTGCCATTGCCTCGCTCTTTCACGTGCCATTGACGCATTGCACCCTTCTCTTTCGCCTTGCACCTAACACCTTCATGATTTTGCGCCTCAAAGACAAATTTCCGGCTCGCTTTTGGGCCTTTCTCCCAGTAAGTGCACGGTAAAACCAATTGAACATTTCCTGAAACGCATTGCTGCGAACCTTGCCACCACCATGACCCGTGTTCTTAAAATAGGCCGCCTTGGCTTGGTAATGTGATCGTTCCATGCCTTGGTTGCTCCAGAGTGCAAGAGACCCATATTCATCTAGAAAGAAGGAACTGTGCGCATAGAGAATATGCATGTAGTGTGTTATATGAGTTTCCCCCCAAGCATCGATCATTTCTTCTGTGAATCTGTCAATCGAAGTCTTGAATGTAGCTATCTCTGCTTCATCAAGATACGGGCGCTCAAGAAGCCTCATCATCTCATCACAAGCTTCCCACACATGTGCACGCTTCAATCCTAGTGTCGCCTCATTGCCTCGATAGGTTGTTACATCACAAATCTGCTTCCATAATTCAAAATGTGTATGGCTTTGAGCCTCACCATAGTTTGAGAGCAGGTGTCTTGCTTTTGCACCACCCATACATATCTTATTAGGGTTATCTTGGGTACTTGATGGGTTTTTGCGATCCTTAGAGAGGGTGACAGCACCTGCGTGAAGCCCCACGGATGATAAAACAACTTCAAGCTCTTGGATGCCCTGTTCTCGCCGTGACTCTGGCTCCATGTTCCAAGCATAATTGATGTGGAGCATCAACAATTTGTCCAAAATTCTAAGTCTTGCGTGCAAGGTACACACATGTACTCGCGACAGTGGAATTGAAAGAATAGGGTTCCAAGTAGCATCCTCCTCTGCGCGAGATGGTGCCTTGCTTTGATTGCAGCTCATAATTCCATTGAGCCAGACGTGCATACCCTTCCCTTTTTGTAATTGATTTGAGCCCTTTGCACTTGCCTGCTTACGACCTTTCACCTTGGTTGCTTGTTTGGCCTTCCCCACTGCGACACTTGGCATCCTTGGATGACAACAAAAGATGCATGGAAACAAAGTGTTAGCACCGCTTTTAGTTCCCAACATGCATTTGAGGGTCTTGAGATCACCACCAAGGTGCCACTCTATTTCAAAGTGACCAGTGCCAGGCACATGCAAGACTTCACCATTTGATTGCCTGTGTATCACTCCTTGAATACCTGTACGGGTGAAGTACCACCTCAGACTGTCATGGTCCTCGTGCGGAAGGGTCCATGCCGCCTGCCACCATATGTTCTTCTCAGACTGCACTCCAAAGTAATCTTGCTTGCGTCGCTTTGTGTGCAAGTTATTCTCCGCATCACCTGTTTCATCTTCGCCGTCTAAGCTCTTTCGCTTCAATGCCCTGCTCATGAGTGTCAGACTTGTACGTTCCACCCTTTGGCCCTTTACAACCTGACATTCATCCAATTTGAGGACAAATATAGCCTTTCCATCCGTCTCCTCTAATGTCATATCATAAAACTGAATCATAGCTCGTTGAAGCGCCTCCACCTCGACGTAAACATTGTTAAACTTGTTGTAAGCAAAATCTTTTGAATTTGACATTGGCATGCTACCATCCACCCATCTGTAGCCGCCTAGCAAGTCGGCAATATTGTTGTTTGCTGACTTCCTTGCCATAACTATACTGTATGGTGTTGGAAGTATAGATCGTGTCATTCCTTTGCCTCGTAGACGTGCTGTGATGCAAGTATACAAAGCCCTGTATCCCTTATCACTGATACCTGCTGTGTCGCACACAGTGAGCATGTCAATGGGACTGACAATCTGCTCGAATTCCTTGAGAAAATACTTTTGAATCCTGTCACGCAACGCACCATTTACTGGATTGGTTATCATATTGATTACTTTCTGCTCTGGAATAATGTGCTCAAGGATAGACTCCTCAGTATTGGAACAACCTAATATTGCTTTAGCACATTCCCTGGACATCACATAGTTCAGAGTCAATGACATAACTATATGAAAAAGGAATGTAATGCTAGTTTTGAAGCTGTGATTACCTTGTTTGACGCACACGTCGCTTGCGAGCCCCCCCATCTTTGGAAAGAAGACTCAGAGGCTTGCGCTTTCGCTGCCTTGCATTATATCCCACGGGGAGGTGAGTGAAATGATCGACACGTCGGCGAAGGTTCCGAGTTGAGTTTCGAAGACGGAGATAGTTCTCTATAGCTCGATCCCTCCTTTCCACACCTTTATCAAGCTTCATCTTCTGCTCTGCATCCTCCTTCTCTAGATCCTTGACTCGAGCCAGCATATGTTCTTTTGTGGCCATGAAAGTTGACGCACATTCTTCCTTTTCTGCCTTGCATAATTTTAGAAGCTTCCTGAGGTGATTTTGATTTGAGAGTTCCTGCAAGTACAAAGAATAGAGCCTCTGACAGTACCCTAAGAAACCATTATAACCATCACCCAAGAAGCGTACGACCTGCGTGATATTACGAAAAGGGGGAGGTGCACCAGTCTGTGGATCAAGGGGATAAATGCTTCCATCAGTCCAAAGATCAATGGCTTTTGCACCTTGAAGTCGTAGCACCTCAGCAGGAATACATCCCTTCGTTCGATTACTTCGCATTGTGGCATACTCCTCGTCTAAGTCCACGTGCAAGCGAAACTTTGATTGCTTGTTGGTGATGTCCCGTAGAGCCATTGTACCTAGCAAATGGAGATGGAGATGTAGATGGATACAGAGATGGAAATCTGGATGGTGATGGAGATGGAGATGTAGATGGATACAGAGATGGAAATGTGGATGGTGATGGAGATGATGGAGATGGAGGATGGAGGTGGAGGATGGAAATGTGGATGGTGATGGAGGAGATGAAGATGGAGATGGTGATGGAGATGGAGGTGGAGGAGATGCAGATGGATATAGAGAAATGGAGGCCTTGAGGAGATAGATATGGAGAGCTTGCTAGTGATGGAGATGGAGAGCTTCAGCTTGCAAGGATGTGTAGATCTGTACCTTCACAGGAGGGGATGGTGAGCTCTTCCATGAGAGCTGGTGGAGAGGATGATAGATATGGAGAGCTTGCTAGTGATGGAGATGGAGAGCTTCAGCTTGCAAGGATGTGTAGATCTGTACCTTCACAAGAGGGGATGGTGAGCTCTTCCATGAGAGCTGGTGGAGAGGATGATGGAGTAGGAGGTCCAGATCTGCAGGCCATGGCTCCTAGAGAGAGAAAAAGAAGCCCTTACCCAAGTAAAACACCCTAAACGCGTTTTAGAGAGAGAGTGTAGAGAGAGAGTGGGATCTGCAGCACCTCCAAAAAGGGAGGGAACAAAGTGACGAAAATTTTCAAACATTCTTTGTGAAAGGTACTTCACTACAAGACAAAAAGGCATTTAGGTCCATATTCCTTCCCAAGGACAGAAGATCTAATGATTAGATTACCTTTAGGCCTATTTTCTTTTTTGTAGAAAAGGAAAAATGCATTTTCAGGCCTAGGCCACTAGCTTGGTCAAAGCTTGATTAGCATTTTAAGCATTTCACTAAGTGTCCAAATAAAAGGGCCCAAGAAAACCCCAAACAAGTCCTAATGTCCCCTTGATGGCGCTTCTAGATTGGATATTCAAACTTATGGTGACCTAGGGTTCACATAAAGAGGCAATTATATTACTCTACATGAGACCAACCCACATGTTTATGCAAAGGAGCTGAACTAGAATCATGTTGTTTTGGGAGATAGCATTGATTGATCCTCCCCCAGATGGAACATATTAAGAGCATAATTCTTATGGAGTATTTGGCCACAGAGGAATCAAGGGGTGTTCAATAACATGTACCTATCTTTAGTCCCTAGTATGAGAATTGAATTTGTTGTGTAGGCAAGGGAAATCCTTAGGAACCACATGGAGGGACTAGAAAAGGAATGGGAGGAGTGGGATCAACACAAAAGAAGAGTTTTGCAAAAGGCTAGTACTTCCCTTCAAAAGAGGTTGCCAAACACAATAGGATGTATGAAGACTTGGCTAAAGAGTCTCAACAAGCCATTTTGGATTTGTAGGACAAGGACCAGGAGCTTGAGAATCACCTTCATGCATTATATGTACTTAAGGACTCTATATAGCCCTATGTGGGCATCATGATGTTTGGGCAAACCTCAAGTATCACAATGCTAATGTTTTGGTGGGATGAACTAGGCAATCTAGCGTTAGCTCTCATCCCTAGTCTATATGTAAATCAGATAGATTCTATATCTCTTTTTTTTGTAAGGAGGGTCCCTCTATACATGTTGAAATTGTATACTTATGATAGAGATAAGGTGTGTGCATAGCAAACCATCTCATGTTAGAGATAAGGTGTGTGTGTAGCAAACCCTAGCCTAGAAGCTATAAAGGGATCAACTTTCTCTCATGTGGTGTGAGAGGAGTAAGGTGATCTTGTAAAGCTTGTTTTTAGCTAAATCATTTTAATAAGCTTTTTTCTTTTCTCTCTCTCTCTCTCTCTCTCTCTCTCTCTCTCTCTCTCTCTCTCTCTCCATGATCCACCAGAGTTCAAGTTCCACCATTGGTCGTATATGCCCTCGCGTTGCATTCTACCGACGTTAATACCCCTCTCTCTCTCTCTCTCCACGCTCATCTTGCTATTGTTGCTCATATCCTTGTTTTCTAACTTGGTATCACAACCAGTTGTTTTTGCTTTGGCAAGATTTCCTCACGCCTTTCTGTAATGCGAGCCAGTTTTTGCTATTGTGACAGGTGGCCAAAATCCGTCTAGAGCTTAGCGCAGAGCAAGTGAGAGAGAAAGAGCTTGAGGAGGTCTCTTCTAACAAAAGAGCCCAACCATTAAAGACAAGTGTAGCAAGCAGCTGTCGGTTTCTGCTACGCAAGGAAGCAAGAGCCTTTGTATGTCAAGTGGCGCTAGCAAAGAGCCCGTGTGTGTGCAGGTTGCCTGTGTGTCTTGGCTGACTGTTTTGGGGCTGGCAGGCAGGCTTCCTCCTCCCCCCTTGTACCACTCGTTTGGGGCAGGCACAAAGAGAATCCCTTCCGCTGTCCCACAGCTGCTTGAGAAGGGGATATCACTAAATCTCCACTGTTTACCCTAGCTCAACCATAACCCTCATGGCTACTTTATGTAAGAGGCATTGGCAAGCTATAAGCAATTTGCACTCATGGTTAAAGCCAAGGGAAGGGTCTTCTGCTGTGAACTCAATGTTTTCATTGCCTAAGCTGAGTTTAAGGGTCATCCACCATAAGTGCTTATTCTTGTTGTATTTCATGTTTGTCATAAGCATCTCTTGACCATCTCTATCTAAGAGGCATAGGCATAACTATAAACCATGCTCTCACCTCATTGAGCCAACGAGATTGCATGTTAATGCCTTCTACTTTAGGCAGTATCCATTGATGAGGAAGGGTTCTTTCTTCACTTGTATTACTAAGGATCCATTTGAAAACACTTCAATTACTTTAAACGGTCCCATCCATCTTTGTTGGAGCTTTTCTGGAACTTGCCATATCGAGAATCATAAGCAAGGACAAGCTCTCCTTCTCTGAAAACCTTTATCTTGAGAAAACAGTCACCATCATGGTATGATTTCCTTCTTAATTATGTACCCTCTATGCACTAAAGAGACATCTTTAAAACTTCATCCAAATACTCCAAATGCAATACCTTCCTGATAAGGGATGCCTCATCTCCTAGCCTTTCACTAAGAGTTGGTCACTCTAATTCCACTTGGGGCTACCCTTAGGGAAGGAAACTTTAACTCCAATGGGAAGATGGCTTTTGTGCCATACACAAGTTGGAAAAGGGTTTCTCTTACTGATACTTTATGTGCAATCATGTAAGACCACAATGCTTCTACTAGTTTGTCTTCTAATAAGAATGGAACAAAGGATCCTATTGGTGACTTCTACTTGGCCATTTGCTCGAGGGTAGTAAGGAGTGCACTTTTTGTGATGAATCTTATATACTTTGGACTGACTTCAATGACTTGATCCTTAATCACCTACCAACTCGTTGGGGACTATCAAAACTAATAAAAACATTGAATCACAAATAACACATCAAATTTATCATCATAATCTGTAAGATTTAACCTCTCCAATGTGCCCAAATGCCATTTTCCCTTCAATTTGAATCTCTTGTATTTTTGCTTTCATATCTAGACTAGTTTCTCCAATCAAATGTAATTTTTACATTTGCCTGGGTTAAGTGCTATTCCATATTCTCTACAGGTGTGAAAGCAGTGTTACGGCGGGTAACTTAAAATGCATTTCTTTCTTTGCAAAGATACAAAAGTCATCCAAGTATACTTCAATGAAATGATGGAGAAAATTTTGAAAGGAAGCCATGCTTACCCACTAGAAGGTTGTTGGGGTATTACACAACCCAAAAGGCATCACCTTGTAAGCATAAGTTCCCCATTCAGTGGTAAAGCTGGTCCTAGGCCTGTCTTCTCTTCAACTTTGAATGGGAACCTACTAAACCCATCTAAGAAAGAATACATCAGATGGCCAACCATAGTATCCAAGGGTTAGTTAGTGAAGGGCATTGGGAAGAAGAAGCATTTCTTTGTCTTTGCAACCAATGAGTCTCTTGCAATCCACACATTTTCTCAGCCTCTTGTTCTTTTCTTTAGTACTACCAAAATGGGTCAAAACCCATCTTTCATCTAAGAGATGAAAGAGTTCTGCTTTAACTAAGGTTGTATAATTGGAGTTCATCCTCCTTTTCTCTCCTGACTTACTAGCTTAGTGTCAAGATTCAAGCCAATACGGTGTTGGAATATCTAGGGATATTCCTTTCAAAATCTCCATATGACCATGCAAACACATCCAGGTTCTTTTCTAAGAACTCCTTGAATCCTTTTGTCTCTTTTGAATATAGAGAACTTACCCACCTAGAGAATTCTTTTGTTTGCTATCTTTATTCTTCAAAGTCAGCTCTTGATGTCCTTCCATGGCTTTGATGAAGGTACCTTTGGTTGGTGATGAATTCAACTCATACACTTCAGGGGGTGATTCTTCCATTGAACCTTGATCTTCTTCGTCTTCCCCTAGATCATCTTCTACCACTTCCTTCCCTTTGTTGGGTCGCTCTTGGGGATTATTTGAGCAGTTTTGATAGCCCAATAAGCACCCGGAGAGCCGCCTAGGATGTGAAACGATGGATGAGACACAAGCTGAGCACGATATGAACATGCTTAGTTGATATATTTGGGCTGGCCGCCGACGAGCATATGACTTGCCATCCGACTCCTTTGTGTAAAGGTAGATTGAGGGTGATTTGTAAGCAGCTATTAGCCACAGTCTGTAAGACCAGAAGCAAAGGAAGATTGTATTAGTGTCTAGACCAAAAAGATGTCACATATAATACATGAGTAAATTGTGTCTCAAGAAAACACAAAAACAAAGAACTAGCTTGCCAATAAAAAAATAGGGCCAACAACTTCTTCTACCAGTTTCCCTACTTAATTAGTTGGTTCCTTGGACTTGGGTTAGGTTCTTCCTTAGCAACATCCACACATGAAACTAATATGTCTTCCTCTCACTAAGAGTAAGAGAGGAGGAATCACCTTCAATGGAGCTACCTTCAATGGAGCTACCTTCAATGGAGCTACCTTCAATGAATGTGGCAGAAGACACTTTGGAGTCCAACCATTTCTCAATGTCTTGGTCTAATTCTACTTCAAAATCCTCATTTCTTCCTGTAGGGGAAGGTACTACCTAGGAAGGTGGAGCTGATTTGTATTTAGAATCTAATAACATACCATATCTCACCTCTGATGACTGTACTTTTAGTAGCTTCTGCTTCATTCTTTGTTCCTCATTAGATGTGTCACTTGGGGTGACATCTTGGTCTACATCTATTGATTCTTCTAAGGATATGGAACCTTTCCTCCTATATCCATCATATAGCTTGAGGGTAACTCTTTCCACTCCTTTCCCAATGGTGAGGGTAACTTAAACCAATTAATCTTTGATTTAGCCTAGAACAGCCATAGTCTACCCAAAACAAGGGGGTACGAAGTACCATATGATATAGGTCGGACCACCAAATATGCTTAGAACCACTAATGTCTCCTAGCTAGGCTATGGTATTCACATTGGGAAGAATCCCCATGGGGCTTCACTTTACTTTGATCAGCCATTCGAATAAGCCAAACGGTTCATTTTGCAATCCTTGTAAGTCAAGGTCTTCCATTGTTTCATTTGTCATTATATTCATTGTTGAACCTCCATCAATAATTAGGGAATTCGGTATATAACCACCTTATATCTATACTCCTACTTTAGGAGTGATAGGGTCAAGGAAAGCATCAACTTCATGTACTTCTTTTTCCACCTTAAAGGGGTTCTTTGTGCTTGGGTTTATTGGTGGTCTCAATCCTCTTCATTTGGAGAGAAGGGATTTGAATTGCTTCCTACAAGGTGGATACACATTAGGACCTCAATGGAAGGCTTCTTGGGCCCTTTTATTTGGCAGTTTAAGGGAGTCAAACCTTTTCTCTTAAGAAGAAACGTTTTCTAATTAGAAGCTTCAAAACGGCTACTTTATTTGAATTTGAATTTTGGAGGGAAAATGGAATTTAAAATCTAGCGGATAAAACCATATCATGTAACATATCTATGGAAAGCTCTTGATGCGTAGATCACGGATCTGTAATCTCCGCTCAAATCGAAGCTTGTATGTAGAAGTTATGGAGGTCCGAAAATTGTAAAATTGCCCCCCCCCCCCTTTTGGGAAAAAAGTGCACCCTTTGACCACTCTTACACCTCTCTTAAAAACCCAACATTTCAGTCCACATGGCAACCCCCCATTTGGCTATTCTTTAATCACCTTGATTAGGCTTGGGCAAATTAAAGGGCCCAAGAAGACCCCATTCACTTCCTAATGTGACTGAGAGCTACTTGAAATTGATATTTGGTTAGAAGGTTTCTAGGTCCTTCATAAGATCATACTCCTTGACTAGCTCCACGGGCTTCTCCAATCTTGTTGAGAAAGGGGAAACTCCTAATTTGATAAATTTGGGGGTTTGCAAGGGTGGGACATCAACAAAGGCATCTTTAGCAAGCAATCCTAGTTGGAGAGGTTCTTAAGTTTCTTTCTGTGTAAGGTCTTTGACATTTCTCCCTCCTTTTTTCAAAATTGGGATATCTTTCTTCTGGATTTTTGCCTCTCCCATCATCAAGGATGATTTTGAGGAACTCTCTTCTTTCTCATTCCTTTGAGAAGGTGTTGAGAGAATTTGACCTTTTGTGGAGGTGCTGCCACCTTCGGTCAAGAGTGTGTTTACTTGTCCACGTGATTGCTACTTCTACCAACTCAATTAGGTTGGCACTTATCTTCGGATTTGGATTACTTCCTTGTGATTCTTCCATGGGACGTTAAAGGACTCGGACAATCTTTGGCTGTGTGACATTCTCCTTTGCACATCTTTCACAACACAAGGGCTTGTACCACTCCTCCTTCCTTGGGTTAGGATAGTTCTGAGATATAACCATTCTCCCCTCACCTGAAACATTCCACTTGGTTTCCTTGATTAGCACTTTGAGGTTTTCCTCTATAACATTTGGATGGGAACCTTCTAGGACCAAAGTTGGGGCAAAATTCTTTGGGCTTAGGACTAATATCCTCTGCTATTTTCTTGACTTCTAAAAAGACGAATCTTTCTTCTTACCCCTTTTTTCTTCTTTTATGTAGTTTCTTCAAAGAAAAAATCTCCTCATTATGGTTCTTCCTAAGACAATATGAACAAAAGGCTCCTAGAATTATGGGCTTCCTGGAGCATTTTGTGGCTAAATGTCTTGCTTGATGACACTTCCCACACCATGTGTTGGCCCTTAGGGTGTCTCCAACTATTCTTAATGGGTTCAAACAAGTGGCAATGTGGCTAAATGTCTTGCTTGATGACACTTCCCACACCATGTGTTGGCCCTTAGGGTGTCTCCAACTATTCTTAATGGGTTCAAACAAGTGGCAATGTTTACATATATGGACTTTACTTGTTCTCCATCACGGCATATATTAATTCCTTCTTAATATCGTCTAAGGAGGTTGTAAGCTAGACCTTTATAATCTACTCAAGTGCATTGTTGACTGGGGTAGGATCTTGGTGGGGGTCTTTGCTATGACTGTGTATACTGGACTAGACAATGGGGACTTTCTCGGTACTCGACTTTGTTAAAGGGGCTTGACGTTGTTGTTAGTTCCAAGAAGGTTGGACTAGAAGATGGGGAGTTCCTCGATATTCGACGTGTTGAGGGGCTTAACCTTGTTATTGGTTCCAAGAAGGTTGGTCTAGTATGGATTTCATTAGAAACCTATCCAAGAATGCATTTGAAAAAAAGCATATCTAATGTACCTAGGAGAGTGATGAAGAAAAGAACATAAGCAATCGTCATAGTCCATTCAGAAAAGCTACCCGTAGTATTAACCAAAAACAAAAAGCCATAAAATTCTAGGGTACCCAAAAACTAATGAAAACATTGAATCACAAATAACACATCAAATTTATCATAATCTGTAAGATTTAACCCCTCCAATGTGCCCAAATGCCATTTTCCCTTCAATTTGAGTGTTTAAATGACTATGTTTGGACACCGAATGTGTAAGTTACGACCACTTCAAACTATCTTAGATAGTTTCGCCAAGGAAACTAGGTTTGAGAGCAAGTCTCTTGTATTTTTACCTTCATATTTAGACTAGTTTCTCCAAATAAAATGTAATCTTTACATAGATTTTGAAATATCTAGGATAGGTTTATTGGAGAAGATATCACGGAAACAAAAAAAGAAGAAGGCTCCAAGCTAGTTTCTTTAAAGAATCAAATCGAAAAGATTTTTAAAAAGATAATCAAAGCTTTAAAAATACCTTCCATGATGCTTTGAGAGTTGATAAGTTTAGTTTTCATTGGGCAAACACTTGGATGAATCATCAATTACAACTATCTTTACAATAGAAATATCAAAATTAAAAAAGTGAGGAATTGGAAATGAGAGCTTTTCATCATGCATATCACTTGTTTCTTTGAGATATTATGCAAATATAAAATGTAATATTTCAAAACTATTTTCACCCTTGCTCAGATGCTCGAAAGTTTTTGTATGAAAATTTCAATCTATAAGCTATCTCTTCGATGATGAGAAAGTGGATTTTCATAGGTATATATGAAAGAAGAAAGGATATGAATAGATGGCATGGAAGATGGCTTCATGATCATTGTTTTAATATCTTAATGGTAGCTTATTTCCCCAGCTATGCACCAAAAAATGGTGCTCTCAAGAGAGAAACATTTAATTACGGGTACTTAAACAACAAAATCTATCTTATAGTACCATTAATAGATTAAAACAATATATCATTAAAACTTTATTTAGAAAGACCTCAACTTTTACTTTAGTCCCTCCCACAGATTTGAACACACTTAGGATTATTGAACTTTGGGTTGAAGACAACATTTTGCATTAAAAGATCTCATAATTCATTGATTAGATTTGTTTGTTACAATATTTGATTTGTATAAAAAATCTCCATTGTTAAGCTTTTACTTTACATCTTCAAAAGCCTTTGATATTTCTTAATCTTCAAAAGATCTCCATTGTTAAGCTTTTACTTTACATCTTCAAAAGCCTTTGATATTTCTTAATCTTCAAAAGATCTCCATTGTTAAGCTTTTACTTTACATCTTCAAAAGCCTTTGATATTTCTTAATCTTCAAAAGATCTCCATTGTTAAGCTTTTACTTTACATCTTCAAAAGCATTTGATATTTCTTTATTTTCAAACTTTGACTTTGTATTTGTGTCTTCATAAGGCGGCTTACTGTTAATCCCATTCTAATGAGGATTAATTATGGATGTTGAGGGAGAGAAAGTTCTCATTAACTAGAATTTTGGTTGTGAGGCTCTTCTGGTTGGGGATTGGTGTGTCAAATAAGCTCATTTTCTCCTCTATTTATAGGTTTCTCGGGAGGTACCAAGGGGTGCATATTCTTAAGATGCAAAACAACAATGCGAAACAACACTATATTGGATTTCACCTTTTAAGATCTTCCAAGAATAGTGTAGAGTGCATCATTAGTCAAATCCTTTTCCTTCTCAAGTGTGAAAAAAATGCAACTATATGAAGAAACAGTGAAGTATAGTGATGGAATAGTGTTGACAACAACCATATTTAAATAGGGATGGATTATGAGAGGATATTTCACGAACATATTGTTTGAGAGTGGTATAGGATGAAACTAAGGCATTTGTCTTAGAGATTATATGTAAAGAATTGAAAACAACGAGAAATAGTATTGGAACAGAGAGTTTGTGTGAGGTGAGATAGGATAAATAGTCACTATAGTGAGAGGTAGTGTTGGCAAATGCTATGCAAAGTTGAGAATGGGTTTCAATATGAATGATTTGGAGGCTAAAAGTGTAACTTTATTCATTGTTCTATCACTGTATTGGAAAACAATATTTTGGAGGTTATAATGGTATGTTAAAATATGGAAGGTGTTACAGTATTTTTGGAGATTATAATGGTATGTTAAAATACAGAAGGTGTTACATTATGGATATGTTGATATTATGTTTGGCTATATAATGTCATTAAAAGACAATGGAATTTGTGTAAAATTATGAGTTTTAATGTATTTAACAATTTGTAGGACCCCGCTATGTACAGGTGTATAGTGGGCATAGCTTGATCTACATAACCATTATTAGGCTAGATTTGAGCTATGTTGTTGGACTTGTGAGTCACTTTATGCAAGCTACACTTGAATGGGGTTAGACAAATTCTTAGGTATATAAAGACCATTGTTGATTATGGACTTTTGTGTGAGGCTGGGAGAGACATATAGTTACATGGATATACAGATGTTGATTGGGCTAGTAGTACCTTACACAAGAGATCCTCTCTGCCTTTAGTTTCTCATGGTGGTCAGCATTGGACTTTTGCTCAAAAGACTTCTGCGTTGAAGCCTTCCCTTTGCCCTTGTTACGACCTTTTGACCATTGGCCAGTTAATAAGGCCTCTGAACCTCCACCCTGAGGAGGGTTCGTGAATAGTTCCTCCTGGTCCAAGACCATGGGCACAAGTTCCTCCCAAGTAATGGTGCTGAGCCTGCCTGGTAATCAAAGATGAGTAAAATGCTGAGTATTGAGAGGGCAACTGTGACAATGTTATGTCCATGTCCTCTGATGATATCTCCTTCCCAGCCTAAAGAACTTCCTACTGAAGAGCCTGCACCTTGTTAATATGCTCCTGCATCATCGACGACTTTGCAAGGCTATAACCCGCATCTGTACTTCCAAGGAAATCCTCTTCATGGGCAATACCCTGTTGTAAAGAGAAGCCAAATGCTGCCATATACCTTTGGCCAGTGTCATATGCTTTACATGATTGATTACCTGCGGTGTGTAGTTAAGGAAGATAAACGAGGACCCTGGCGTTGAAACGATCCCACAACTGTGCCTGTGCCTCCCGGTCCTTTCAGGTTGACAGTAACTCCCCTTCCTCTTCTTCTGGCCGTGGAACCCCAATAACGATGAAATCAGCAAGGTCATATGACTCTAGAACAGATTCCATCATAACCTTCCATATGCCGTAGTTGTTCCCCTCCAACTAACGGTCCATCGAGAATGTGGGGAGTGTAGGGATCTTCACATGCCTCACAGCCATCTCTAAAAAATCTGCCATTGTGGCGGGGATGTAATCTGAAAAAGGGTGGGTAGGTGGGAACAAAGAAGAACTTACACCTACAAGTGGTTGTCCAGCAAATCAGTCTGCCATCCTCTTGCTTCTCCTCTTCCCGAACAGTCCCGAACAGTCCACCAATCAGCAACACAACAGTCCTCCTCTTGCTCACACAAATCCCAAGAACTATCAAGAGCCTAGGGCTCTGATACCATGTCAAAATACGCAACGGAGATGATGACAAAATCTAGAAACACAAGAGTAAGAGAGGCGTGTAACTCTACTATATATACACAAGAAGAATCCCGACTACAAGACTATTATGGCAAGGGGCCATTTTATATGGCCCCAATGATGTAGTGAGTAGAAGGGCAGCCCAACAGGCCTTGAACCTCCACGACCAGCCAAGACAACCAGTCGGCTAGTTGTCAACAGTCAGCCAGCACATGTGAGAGGTCGTGGACCTGAAGCATCAGTTGGCCACTCATGGGCCCTCCTGCCAACACTGTGCATCCACCCAAGCCAAGAAAAATAGGAAAAAAAGGGAAAAAAATATGGAGAGTGGGGAAAAATAAGAAAACACCTAATAAGGGCGGGCACACCCACAACAGAGGCCCTAGTGTATAGGTATAGACAGGAGATGACTTCTAACAGTTGCTATGTAGAGGCTACATAGTTATTGCTTAAACAACAGCACCCGCTATACACAAGGCAGAGTGCTTACTATGCGCAAGACGGCAGCCACCACTAGACAGTTGGCGAGATAGAAACACGGCACCTCAATTCGAGGTCTCATGTGTACCAACAAACCTTGAGTAAAGGTCCACAATAGTGCCATACCCGACAAAGCTTGGTGAACACACAAAACCTCTAGCTGATGTAAGATTCTTCCCTCCAGCTTTTGAGGTGTAAAGGTGTAAGAACCTCTCCTTCTGTTCTTGTTATTATTCCCCTCTTTGAAATAGAAGAAAGATCCTGTTTTATCCTATTTTAGCCTAGAGAGAGAAAATGTCTAGAGAGAGGTAATCCAAAATTGAGAAATTTTTGGATATAAAAATCCTCCTAGTGTCTAAAATGGTTTTCCCTGAAATAAAAATTCAAAAAGAACTTTCCAATGTGCATTTGGAATTAATTGAAAATGTGTATAAAGGACCTTAGCCTAAGGGTCGAGATTTTCTGAAAATTTTGGATTATGGTCCGATTAAGGTTCCAATGAGCCAATAAGTTTAATACAAGTGTTTGGATGAGATAAATCCAAAGAATAAAAGAAAATACCCAAAAATGAGTAAATGCTCACATAAGACAAAGAGTTAACTAAGTACATGGTTTATTAGTTAAAAACTATGAGATATTACTAAAAAAATGAGATATTTTGAAGGAATGATGAATTTTTGACACCTTGGTAAGGAAGGGGAGACCTTTAAGGTAAGTGCATATTTCACACATGTGGATGAGTTTTAATTCAAAAAAATTGTGATATTTTTATCTCTCCTCTCTCTTGGATCAAACCAAATAAAAAAGGGAGCTAAACTGGTCCAAAACTTGTCCAAATTCCGCCAAACTGAAGCTGGAGAATTCTAGGACTTAGTTGGACTCAATTAGTGGCCTCCCTCACTTATAAATAGACCCTCATTATTTTGTATTCTCATCTTTGAGCTATACCATACCAGTATTACATTAAAATACTCATATTTTTTATTCTCTCTTAAAAATCCTCTACTTTTGGAGAGAGTGGAGCCTCTCTCTCTCTTCAACCATCCTTGGAGCTTTCCTTTCAACACACTAACCAATTGATTGGTTGAGGGCTTCTTCTAAGATAGAGAAGCAAGCAAAAACAAGAGGTAAAGTGCAATTTTATGGTATTTTCTCTACTATTCTCAATGTTTTCACTTCTCAACCCCTCTCAAGCTTGAGAAGTTTCTAAATTAAGTGTTTATAATGCAAATCAAGCTTTTCTTAAGAGTTGTAATGAATAATTAAGAAAAGTTTACATTTATGCTTAATTAGGATGCTTTTTATGTTTATCTCTCTCTCCCCCAAAGAATGGTCATTCCTATGACCAATTCTCTATTCAATTGATGCTTCTCATGGAGAAATTCTCAATTCACAAATCAAACTCTAGGCTTGTGAAGCTAGTGGTTAAGAAAATGGTTTTTTATACTTATATGCTAGTAAATTATGGTAATCTTATGAGTTAAACCCATAAATTGGATTTAAGGTTAAAAGATAGTAATACTATCATAATTATATTTAAACTAAGTCTTATTCTTTTCAAAAATATTAAAAATTATCAGTAATAGCAGCGGAGCTATGGTAAAATTTTTAAGAAATTGATACATAATTCATTCTTATGCATAACGTGAAAAGAGGACTTCCTATCATATTCCAGGATTGGTCATCCTATGCTAAAAGAATGATTTTCATCGCATTCAATGGAAAACTAATTTTTAAGGTTTATGCATAATTAAATAATTAAGAAAAGAGAAAATTATTATAATTTTATTTAAATGATAAAAGAGAAAATCCTATGACATTTGGAATTCAATCATTTAAATGGGAAAAATAAAATTCTTAGCATATTGAAATTAATGGATATTTTATTTTAGATAAATTTATTTTATGCATGAGAACTATTTAAATGATAAAAGAGGAATTCCCACGATATTTGGAATTCAATCATTTAAATAGTAAAAGTGGAATTCTTGGCATATTGAATTAATGGATATTTTTATTAAAGAAAAGATAAATTTTAGATAAATTTATTTGATGATAAACAAAGAATTTCCATGACATTTAGAATTCAATCAATTAAATGTAAAAAGAGGAATTTCCGTGATATTTGAGATCCAAGAAATTAAATGGAAAAAGAGGATTTTTAGCATAATTCAAATTATGAGTATTTATCAAAAGTGAAATTTTGAGCATTATTGGGAAATATGGGTAGAATTAATTTTTGTAAATCCCATGAATTCTTTTATTCAAAAGAGAAATATTGGATATAATTAATTTGAGAAATGGAGAAAGAATATGGAAATAGTCGGCGAGAAAAAGAACCTTTATCTAAGCCAAACAATTAGCAGAAATTTAGAAAAAGTCCCATTATCGGTATCGAAGTAGGAAAAGCTACTAAATGGGATTAAGATGTGAATGGGATGCGATAGGATGTGAATAGATGTGATAAGATATAAATGGGATGTGATAGGATGTGAATAGATGTGATAAGATGTAAATGGGATGCGATAAGATGTGAATGGGATGTGATAGGATGTGAATAGATGTGATAGGATGTGAATAGATGTGATAAGATGTGAATGGGATGTGATAAGATGTGAATAGATGTGATAAGATGTGATAGGATGTGAATGGGATGTGATAGGATGTGAACAGATGTGATAGATGTGAATGGGATGTGATAGGATGTGAATAGATGTGATAAGATGTGAATGGGATGTGATAGGATGTGGTGTGATGAAAATGAATGTGGATGAGATTTGAAGTAAATGGATGTGGATGTGAAGTAAATGGATGTGGATGAGATGTGAAGTAAATGGATGTGGATGTGAATGATGAGATGAGCATGAGATGAGAGGATATGTGAAAGGGTGAGATGGGAAGTAAATGGATGTGGATGTGTATGTGAAAGAATGTGATGTAAATGGATGTGGATGTGTATGTGAAAGAATGTGATGTAAATGGATATGGATGTGTATGTGAAAGAATGTAATGTAAAGGGATGTGGATGTGAAAGTGATGTGGATGTGGATGTGGATGTTGATGAGATGTGATGTGATGTAAGGGGATGTGGATGTGAATGTGATGTGGATGTCGATGAGATGTGATGTAATGTAAAGAGATGTGGATGTGAATGTGATGTGGATGTGATGATATGTGATATGATGTAAAGAGATGTGGATGAAATGTGATGTGATGTGAATATATGTGGATGTGAAGTGATAGATGTGAATGTATGGATAGATGTGGTCAATCGTGTATGTGAATGATTGGATGGATGTGAATGAATGAGATGGGATGTGTATGAATGAGATATGATGTGGATGTGATGTAAAGTGGATGGAATGAATGAGA
>NC_141086.1:13580289-13617789 GCF_041138505.1 Cibotium barometz | reverse complement strand
GTCGAGAGTGCTAGAGCTAAGATGAGGCTGAGGAGCACATGAATATGGAGATGATTGCCCAGCATAGAGCTAAGAAACAGATCTTGCATGTTCAAGAATTTCATGGATTTGGGGATGTGATGGTGTCATACCTATTGTTATATTCATGGTTTATTATGAAGGTTTTTTGTGGCGAATGATCTCTTGAGATGCACCATCATTTCTTTACAGTTCTTACTCCACATTTTTCCTTGTTGTTGCGGATATGGATGCGACATGCAAGTACGGTATTGGATGTGGAAATTTTTCCCATTTTTCCTACATCACTCAGGGGCTTGTATGTATTACGTCATGTCCCTCTTAACGATGCGATCACTAGTCGATTTGTCAACGTATCAAGTTTTTGATATTGTTGACATAAAATGATGCTCATTTTTGGTAGGTTTCCCGATTTAACGCTAGTGGTGTGGCTAACTTAACATCCTGCCTATGAGGAAAACTTACCACCATGGAGATTCAATGACCCTTGCAGCACCCACCATCATAGCCTCCTTTGACGTACATAGCCTACTCGTGCACATTACCGATGATCAGTGAGAGAATATTGTTGAAATATACAAGTGAATAGGGTGTGTGCGGGAATAAGCCCTTAGCAAGAGGCTGTAAAAGAGAATCTGTAAATGTGAGAGAACCTGTAAAAAGGTGAGAAGTATCTACTGGGAGAGAAAAAAAGGGTAGCATGAGGAGATTTAGGAGGTGTGGAGATATTCTGGAAGAGGTGGAGAGAATCAAGCAAAAGAGGTGGAGTGAATCAAGGAGAAATCAGTGAGATTTGCTAGTTTTTATTATCCATGCCTACATTAAGCTATCAGTTAATTTCTCACTAATCACATCTTAATTATTATCTAATCTCTTTGTTAATGATGTTGATTCTAGCATTTGATTCACCATAGCTCATCACATTGCTGCAAATTTAACATGGTATCAGAGCCTAGCCTAGAATCCATCAAATTTATGAGCCCATCAAGCACATGGGGAGGGAAGGTCACGGACCACATGTTTGTAAAATTTCATCACCAAACAAACAATGTTTAAATATTTAGGTGGCACTCAGTGCCTATTTTTTAGATCTCCTAGTGCTTGAGAGGGCTTGAAAACTCCTAGTGCTTGAGAGGGCTTGAAAACTCATGTAGGATCTTCACCATGTCATCATACCCAAACATTTTCTATTGGTGATGGAACTTTGTAAGCATGTGTGGGAGAGGGGGAAGGGGTCTCTGCCCACATGCTTGCAAAGTTTCATCATCACAAACAAATGCTATTCAATGGCCAAGTGGCACCTCATGCCTGCTTTTTGAGTCTCCTAGTGCTCGAGAGAGCTTGAAAAATCCTACTCTTTCCCATTCCATCATTGTTAGCTCACACAGAATGGAGAGTTGGACTCACATACACACAATGCTCAAAGACAAGAAGACAGAGGTGTAGAGTGTGAGAGAGATTGGCAAGCTCAAAGGAGAGAGATGAAGCTCAACACAGGTACAATGAATAAAGTACAAATGAGCAAGCAACCCTAAAGTGTGGATGAGGTTGTTTCTATACTAGCTAATCCTAAGGTACCTATTCACATCTGGATGTCCATGGGGAAAAAACCAATGGGATAAAAGCTCCCATGGCATAAGTGCATGTCCTCACAGTGTAGTATTGTCAAATATCTAATAGACCCCCATGTAGTACACACATGTGAAGTTGCAGATCAATCTCTAAAAGGAAAGAGGCCCAAATCTTTGGGGAAGGCCTCAAAATTTTCACATGATAAAACTTTAGTGAAAATATCTTCCACATTGTCATGTGTGTGTGCTGCAATAGATCAAATTGATTCCTCCTACATGGAGCTCTCTCTGACATAATGCCCTTAAATGTGCTTGGGTCCTGGCATGAAAGATAGGATTCTTTGAAATTTCCATTGCACTCTGACTATCAATGAGGATAGGACTAAGGGTTTCATAAGGGACATAAAGATCCTCCATCAATCTTCTCAACCATACACATTCAACTATCATAGTGAATACTACTCTATATTCAGCTTTGTAGCACAATGCTACCATAGTTCATTGATTCTTTTTTAGCCAAAATATGCATGAATTCCCAATAAAGAAGAAGTTTCTAGATGTGGAATGTCGTGTATCATAATTACCCACCCAATCGAAATCATTGAAGGCCTCCAGTTATAAATTACTCCCCTTGGTAGAAATAATCCAAGATCTTGAGTGCCTTGCAAGAATCTAAAGATACGTTTAACTACTAAAGATACGTTTAACTACTAAAGATACATTTAACTACTTACCAATGCTTAGTTCCTAGGCAATATATGAACTTTAAAATTTCTAACACACTATACTAGATTTCTGATCATGGGCTAGGCTCGGTTAATGGATTTGAAAAGTAATAAAACGTTGATAGAAACATAAAATTTCCTTGGTGGAATCTCATTGATTGCAACTAATTTGTATTCAAATGAAAATTTTTAAGGAAAAAATAGAGTAAATTATAATGTTCAAAAAGGATAGAGAAATTCCCCTCATAATCGAGGAAAAAGACATTGTATTGAGCCTCAAGGAGCCACTGATGGACTTGTTTATTAAGATCAAATTTAATAAGAAAAGGGTGCCGAGTAGAGGGTTTTCTTGCATCAAGGAAAAGGGTTTGTAGTTACAAAGGTCATCAATCCATAGATTAATCTTTTCCCACAAGGGAATGCTTTGAATCGGGGTTGCAGAGGTCATAAAGTTCACAAATCAACTTTATTTCTAATGAAGGGGGTTTTCTATCCATATATCACTTGTTCTAATCGCAAAGGGTTTTGCAATTCATGCATTTTTAGCTACATGGCATTGCAATGGAGGTATTTAGATAGATCTGCCAATGTAGCTAACTGCGGCAAACCTTATCTTTATAGCTGGGTATGATTCTATTCTTAGGATATGATATTTGGAGGAATGCTTAGAAACATTAGGGCCAAAATAGTTTTTTTAAAAAATGCTTGCATTTTAATCACCTGTACAGGATTTGGATTAAGCTTTTGACCAATAAGAATGTGACATTAACCACAAATATGACATTCGGTGTCATATCGACTTTTATCTAACTTCACTAGTTTTGGCTATTTTAGTGGGTTATCGCCACTTTAATGTAATATGGCATGACTATTTCTAGGGGTTTCAACTTCAGGGGCCTGCCCCCACATACCAAATGTTAGCACTTCAAAAAATAAAATTTTAAAATTTAGGTTCCTCCCAAAATGAGCGGTACATTTGAGTAAATGCATTTGAAATTCCCTAGTCTACTGCCATTGCACCTATTGCTCATCATTTTGTGCATCATCCTCTCCTCTATTCATCATCAAACAATTTCAAGACAATAGTCCACAACCCAAGGCACACTCCTAATGCCATTTCATCATGCATTCTTCACAATGTTAAAGATGACTAAGGTGTGTGGAAAGGTATAAACTTCAAGCTAAACGATTGGGTGACTATGCAACCATTATGCAAAGGTCCTTATAGGATAAAAAAGCAAAGAAGAGGCTTACTACAATACCATTGGAAGGGGCGTATCTTTGAATTCAAGATAACTAAAGATGGGTGGAAGATAAAGGTGCAACATGTGTACACAAGAAGAGACATGCACATGCATCCTTCTACTCTAGCATCTGCATTGCAAGCTTGTTGTTGTAATGTTTTTTTAATAAATTAATTTAGTTCTTTATGATTCTAAATATGGGTATAAGGCAAAGATGCATGTGTACACGAGAGGAGACTTGCATATCCAACATCTACATTGCAGGCTCATTTTGTAAGACTTTTTTATAAGTTAATTTATGTTATTTATGATTCTAAGGCTTTTTTATATGTGTTGTATATGTGATAGATTGTTACCATCAACAAGAATTGAGTGGCAACTTGTGGAGTCATTTATCAATACTTTCAAAGCTATGCATGCTAAACTTGGAAAAGTATAATTTTTCAATCAACCAACTTCTTTTTTCATTAACAAGCATATATTTTTATACAATGCTAAGTATATTTTCTGGTCTACAAGACCAGAAGCCTATGTTGGAAGACTAGAGAGTTTTCTTATACCAAGTCTAGATTAGATTGGGATTAAGGCACTCTATTAGCATTTAAATCAACGATTTTCTTGGATATTCAGAAGTCTATCAAAGTAGGAAGGATTTCCAAGAGGATTGAGCTATCATGATTTATGTCTCTTCATGTAGTTGTGGCATATATTTGAGAAGCAAACATACAGAAGCCAAAAGCAATGTGGATGTCTAGACTGGATAATGCAGTTGGAGAGGAATTGAAAATGAAACAAGTCTTCCATAGGGATGATTTTATGAAATTTATTGCTTGCATTGATTCTATGATGATGGCATATAACATCTCTCGACAAACCTTATACATCGGCTTCGAAAAAGAGTGGACTTGGATGCCATTGGATTTAGAGGAAAAATGGACATTGAGTGATGATGATGACATAATATTTATCTCTATCAATGCAAAATGGACATTAAAGGATGTGGTGAGTCCTTGGAATTTCTATTAGATAGCATAACATCAAACTTCAAATTTAAGGTAGATGGTATTACATTGGAAATAATATCTAAAATATTTTCAGTTGTATGAAATGTATGTTCCCCTTGTAATCTTGAAGTTTAGTTCTTAATACAAGACAATTTTGCACAAATTTATCTTGTCTTCAGGATTTAGCATTGTTATATTTAACATTGTTATATTTAAAACACAAGACAAGGTAATCAATGTTGGACAAGAAACTGAACTTAATAGTCATTCCACATTCTTATATTTAAGATATAAGAAAACATGATCAATGTTAAACAAAAAACAAAACTCAATATACATTGATCTTATATATATATATATATATAATATTCAAGGGTATCTATACAAGTTACCTAGATACAAAGAGTGAGAACAAAATCTCTTGTTCTTAATATTTTTCTACTCCTTAGGCTCTGGCTATGGCTCATTGGTCTCCATGGATTCTTGTCTTCACAACATTGTTATATTTAAGAAATAAGACAAGGTAATCAATGTTGGACAAGAAATTGAACTCAATAGTCATTCCACCTTCTTATATTTGAGATATAAGAAAAAATGATCAATGTTAAACAAAAAACAAAACTCAGTATACAGTAATATGATATATATATATATATATATATATATATATATATATATATATATTCTCAAGGGTATCTATACAAGTTAGCTAGATACAAAGAGTGAGAGCAAATCTCTAGTTCTTAATATTTTTCTACTCCTTAGGCTCTGGCTCTAGCTTGTTGGTCTCCATGGATTCTTTAGATAACTTGGACACCTTTTCAATAGGCTTCACGTTAGCCTTTCCTTACTTCTTCAAAACTTTTGTTGTTTTCTTCTTTGTGGATGTCCTAAATTTCAATGGAAACCCTTCTTTTTTTATATCTTTTTTTTCTTCTTTTGTGGTGGTGGTGTTGGTGAATCTAGATTAGGGGGAAGATTTGCACAGTTTGTGAGCATTAGTCTGATTACCTTTGCTCTCACCCACCATCTATATATATGTGTTTGTATAACATGAAGATGTAAACTGCAAAGAAAATAAAATTCCTTTTGCTCTCATATATTACCTTTGCTCTCACCCGCCATATATATATATGTGTGTGTATGTATAACATGAACATATAAACTACCCAAAAAAAAAATATTGAAACAAGTCTTAGTACATAATCCTTTTAGCACAAAATTCTAAGCTCACAACAAAATGTTCCACAATAGATTGAGGTGCTATATTTTAGCCCATCGAAAAGTGACACAAAAAACATCTGCCCCTTATGCAAGCACATTGCATCTTCTACCACCAAGGGCTTGAAACAACTCCACCTTAGTGAGTGCTACCTGGTACATGAACTCATGAGCCACTAAATCCAAGCCTACATCTAACCCACAAGTACATGAAGTATAAGTTCTTGCATGGCATACTCTTTCATTTTTGAAACCCTTCACATGTGCATAGCATCTCATCCTCTAATAATCTCTCTAGAATTAGCATGCATTGAAGGGAATATTACTAGGCTAAAGCTCAAGTATAGTGAACAACTAGTTATACAATGCTTTGCTAATGATTCTTTACTATTTTTAAGGGATGAGAAAAATATTGTGAGATTGGCTTTAGAGATAGTGTAGGAGTTTGCCAATGCTTCTGGTTCTAAATGCAACATTTTGAAATCTAGAATTATGAGCTTGACTGAGGATAATGACTTTGATATGCAAAGGTCCCCGGGGCAGTGAGGTGGTGCAAAAGGGTTAGATTGTCGGACTGCTTGGTATACCATTTGGTATTAGGGTTACTAATAAACAACTGGTAGTGTGGGCTATAAATAGGGTTACTAATAAACAACTAGTAGTGTGGGCTATAAATAGGTTTTTGGAGAAATTGAAAAAATAAGAGGGCATCAGAGTCCCCTTCCATAGCACAGGGTTGATATTTGCAATACAGTACTGAATGCCTATTTTATGTTTTTGTGCCCCGTGTTGGATATTGGGAAGTGACATTGGAAGAAAATCATAGGACCTATTAGAGAGCTTCTTTGGAGAAATGGTAATGGAAAAAAAAGTCTCTTCTTGGATTGCATGGGACAAACTATCAATACCTAAAAGAGAAGGGGGCATTGGTATTATTCATATGCCTACTCACTGCATTGCAAGAAATGATCTGATGCTTCCTAGATGTTTATCTCAGAACATCATTTGGGCACTAATAATGAGGGAACTGGTTGAGCTCTCTAATGTAATAGCTAAACGTTTTTCATTTGCTCCTCTAATGTTGGAAGGATAGTTTGGGTATCATGAAATAGGATGGAGGTGGCAGCGTGACAAGTAACTCTATGCTCAGTTTGGGTATGTGGTGGAATCATCAATTTAAACCCCTTTGGCCTTTCTTGATATTTCTGCTCTGCAAAGAGTCTTAAAACAACAAAGGCATTAGGTATTTGGTTGTGTAACATTCCTCCTCAATCCTGAATAATGTATAAGCTCATATCTCAATCCCCTATAATCATCCCCCATTTCAGAATGCAAGAAAAATATTGTTTTCCCTTATTTTGGCCTAGAGAGAGGAAATATTCTAGAGAGAGATAATTCAGAATTGAGATATTTTTGGATATAAAATTCCTCCTAACATCTAAGATGAATTCTCCTAAAACATAAGTTCAAAAAAACATTTCCAATGTGCATTAGGAATTAATTGAATATGTGTATTAATGGCCTTAGCCTAAGGGTCCACATTTTCAAAACATTTTGGATTAAGGTCCAAATAAGGTTCCAGAGGGCCAATAGGATTAATCCAAGTGTTGGGATGAGATAAATACAAAGAATAAAAGAAAATACCCCAAAAATGAGTAAATGCTCACATAAGATGAAGAGTTGACTGAGTACAGGGTTTATTAGTTAAAAATTAAGGTATATTAGTAAAAAAATAAGATGTTTAGGTGAAATGATGCATTTTTGACACCTCACTAAGGAGGGAAAGCCACTTGAGGTAGGTGCCTTTTTTATCATCATTGTTTGGCTTTTTTAATTCAAAAAAATCAAGATATTTCATCTCTCCTGGATCAAAAAGGGAGCCAAAGTGATTCAAATCTTGTTCGAATTGGGTCAAACTGAGGCTGGAAGGCTCTAGAACCCAATTGGGCTTGGTTAGTGGCCTCCCTCACCTATAAATAGACCCTCATTCCTTTGTATTTTCATCTTTGAGTAATACCATGCTAGTATTATCTCTAAATTAGCATATTTCTATTATCCCTCTAATTTGCCTCTTCTCTTGAGAGCTTTGGAGCTTTCAATTTATCCATCCTCTCTTGGAGATTACCCTCCCTCTCTTGGTGGCCAAGGACTTGCTTGGGGGCTTCACTTCTAGCCAAAGAATCAAGCCCAATCCAAAGGTAAACCTGATTTAATGGTTTTTTTTTCAATTCTCTCAATGATTTTCTTCTTCTCAACCCCTCTAAAGCTTGAGAAGCTTTCAAAGCAATGGTTTTTTCTTCAAATCAAGCTTTCCAAAGATTCATAATGTTCAATTAGATTTATGTTAATCTTTATGCTTAATTATAATATTTTCTTTAAAAAAAATCTCTCTTGAAAAGATTAACCATCTTTATGGCTAAATCCTTGGTAGAAGGATGATTCTTATTGATAATCTCTTTATCTTAATCCAAACTCTAGGCTTGACAAGCTAGAGAAAGAGATTAGCTATTTTCATGATTTTTAATCTAGAAAAAAAGGATTAATTCTTTTAAACTTGTTTATAGTATAGAAAAATCATATTAACTCATCCTAAATTGAAAGAGGGTTATGCTAACATTTTCAAAAATGAGGAATGGCTATTTTAGTTTAACCAAGAGAATTAATCATAATTATGCTTATAATTATGGTTATAATTATGCTATGTATACATAATTTAATTTTAGTTTAAAAGAGAAAATAACAAGTTTTCATTTTAAATAGAATATTGAGTATTCTCAATAATTACAGTGAAGCTATGGTAAAATTTTCTAGAAAAAAGATAAACCTTATTTCTGTGCATAATTTTAATAAAGTAAAAAAGAGGAATTCCTATCATATTCTAGGTATAGATATTTTATGCTAAAAGAATGATTTTTATCATATTTATGGAAAATAATTTTTAGTATTTATGCATATTTATTTAATTAAAGAAAAGATAAATTTTTGATATAATTATTTTCATTCATAAATTTAGATGCAAAAGAGGAATTCTCATGATATTCGAGATTCGAACATTTAAATGTTAAAAGAGGAGTTTTTGGCATATTCCAAAATATGAATATTTTTATTTACTTAAAAGAGGAGTTCTCATTGTAATGCATAAATCATAAAAGAGAAGTTTTCACCATAATTTCATTTAGGAAATTATGGTATATTGATATTGAGGATCAAATTGATGGAAAGAATATTTTGAGATATTTCTATGCAGATAAATCAATAGAATGATGTATATTCACAATCAGATTATTGGAAAAAGAGTTATTTTTATAAAATCCCATTATTTTCTATATAGAACTGTTTTTAGATCTATTGTGGCAAAAAAGAATGACTTTTCATAAAATTGGATTTTTCCTTACAGTTGGAAGTCACCGTTAATTTATCAATTAATTAGAAGAAAAAACTTTAGGAATCAAAGTTAGAAGTAAACCGAATAATTCATGATTGGACCAAGACCACTTGAGAATGGTGGGCCAAGACCACTTGACCATCTCTCGAATCTGAATCAAGTAAAACTTTGTGACCAATTCTAAATCTTCGATACGAAGAATAGACTACCAGGGCTGATTTAGAGAAGTTTTCCTAGACCGATATCATCGAGAAATGAGCTGAAAATTCATTGAAATTGATGGGTGGATTACCTTGATAGGAGATTCATGATTTTCATTATGAAAGTCGGGTTTTTAAGAAAAATTATTTTTTGTGGAATCAAACTCAAAATGGGAAATTCTTACTTGCATAGAAACTCTGTTTTTGAAAATTCATTGAAATTGATGGGTGGATTACCCTGATAGGAGATTCATGATTTTCATTATGAAAGTCGGGTTTTTAAGAAAATTTATTTTTTGTGGAATCAAACTCAAAACAGGAAATTCTTACTTGCATAGTAACTCTGTTTTTGAAAATGACTGTTTTACGCCAGAATGCTGAAAAGGAAGCATTTGGTTTATGTTTAACTAAGGAGAGATTCGTTGCCAGCTGGCGGGGAGTCATCAAAGGACATCGCTCACGGCAAAGCCTACCGAGGTCTTGACTAACTTTGGTATGGTTAAAATGGTGCACTTCCAGTATGATGGGCGAGGACCGACGACGAAGCGGTCCCCTGAGTGAAGTACTAGGATATCTAAGTAGGATCCTAGAGGGTTCTGACCAGGAGATGCATGGGCTCACAGTTGCTAGGATATGAATTTATACTAGGTATAGATACTAGGTAAATCCTGAATACTAAAAGAGGATTTTATGATTTTTATCATATTCTAGGTATAGATATTTTATGCTAAAAGAATGATTTTATGCTAAAAGAGGATGTAAGACTCCTCCTTAGCCCTAAATAATGTATAAGTTCATACCTCGATCCCCTGTAATCATCCCCCATTTCAGAATGCAAGAAAAATATTATTTTCCCTTGGCCTAGAGAGAGGAAATATTCTAGAGAGAGATAATTCAAAATTTGGATATTTTTTTATATAAAATTTCTCCTAACATCTAAGATGAATTCCCCTGAAACAGAAGTTCAAAAAGAATTTTTCAATGTGCATTAGGAATTAATTGAATATGTGTATTAAAGGCCTTAGCCTAAGGGTCCACATTTTTAGAAATTTTTGGATTAAGGTCCAAATAAGGTTCTAGAGGGCCACTAGGATTAATCCAAGTGTTGGGGTGAGATAAATACAAAGAATAAAAGAAAATACCCCAAAAATGAGGAAATGCTCACATAAGAAGAAGAGTTGACTGAGTACAGGGTTTATTAGTTAAAAATTAAGGTATATTAGTTTAAAAATGAGATATTTAGGTGAAATGATGCATTTTGACACCTCAATAAGGAGGGAAAACCACTTGAGGTAGGTGCCTTTTTTATCATCATTGTTTGGCTTTTTTAATTCAAAAAAATCAAGATATTTCATCTCTCTTGGATCAAAAAGGGAGCCAAACTGATCCAAATCTTGTCCGAATTGGGTCAAACTGAGGCTGGAAGGCTCTAGAACCCAATTGGGCTTGGTTAATGGCCTCCCTCACCTATAAATAGACCCTCATTCCTTTGTATTTTCATCTTTGAGCAATACCATGCTAGTATTATCTCTAAATTAGCATATTTCTATTATCCCTCTAAATTGCCTCTTCTCTTGAGAGCTTTGGAGCTTTTAATTTCTCCATCCTCTCTTGGAGATTACCCTCCCTCTCTTGGTGGCCAAGGACTTGCTTGGGGGCTTCACTTCTAGCCAAAGAATCAAGCCCAATCCAAAGGTAAACCTGATTTAATGGTTTTTTTTTTCAATTCTCTCAATGATTTTCTTCTTCTCAACCCCTCTAAAGCTTGAGAAGCTTTCAAAGCAATGGTTTTTTCTTCAAATCAAGCTTTCCAAAGATTCATAATATCTAATTAGATTTATGTTAATCTTTATGCTTAATTATAATGTTTTCTTTAAGAAAATCTCTCTCTTGAAAAGATTAACCATCTTTATGGCTAAATCCTTGGTAGAAGGATGATTCTTATTGATAATCTCTTTATCTTAATCCAAACTCTAGGCTTGACAAGCTAGAGAAAGAGATTAGCTATTTTCATGATTTTTAATCTAGAAAAAAAGGATGATTAATTCTTTTAAACTTGGTTTATAGTATAGAAAAGTCATATTAACTCATCCTAAATTGAAAGAGGGTTATGCTAACATTTTCAAAAATGAGGAATGGTTATTTTAGTTAACCAAGAGAATTAATCAAATTATGCTAAGTATGCATAATTTAGTTTTAGTTTAAAAGAGGAAATCTATCATATTTTCATTTTAAATAGAATATTGAATATTCTCAATAATTACAGCGAAGATATGGTAAAATTTTCTTTTAAAAAAGATAAATCTTATTTTTATGCATAATTTTAATAAAGTAAAAAGAGGAATTCCTATCATATTCTAGGTATAGATATTTATGCTAAAAGAATGATTTTTATCATATTTATGGAAAATACTTTTTAGTAGTCATGCATATTTATTTAATTAAAGAAAAGAGAAATTTTTTATATAATTATTTTCATGCATAAATTTAGATGCAAAAAGAGAAATTCTCATGATATTCGAGATTCAAAGAGGAGTATTTGTCATATTCCAAAATATGAATATTTTTATTTATTTAAAAGAGAAATTTTCATTGTAATGCATAAATCATAAAAGAGAAGTTTTCACCATAATTTCATTTAGGAAATTATGGTATATTGATATTGAGGATCAAATTGATGGAAAGAATATTTTCAGATATTTCTATGTGGATAAATCAATAGAATGATGTATATTCACAAGCAGATTATTGGAAAAAGAGTTATTTTTATAAAATCTCATTATTTTCAACATAGAACTATTTTTAGATCTATTGTGGCAAAAAAGAATGAATTTTCATAAAATTGGATTTTTCCTTACGGTTGGAAGTCACCGTTAATTTATTAGTTAATTAGAAGAAAAATCTTTAGGAATCAAAGTTAGAAGTAAACCGAATAATTCATGATTGGACCAAGACCACTTGAGAATGGTGGGTCATTAAATTACTTTCCCATCTCTGGAATCTGAACCAAGCAAAACTTCATGTGACCAATTCCAAATCTTTGATATGAAGAATAGATTATTGCGGCGGCTGATTTAGAGAAGTTTTTCTAAACCGATATCATCAAGAAATAAGCTGGAAATTCATTGAAATTAATGGGTGGATTACCCTAATAGGAGATTCATGATTTTCATTATGAAAGTCAGGTTTTCAAGAAAAATGATTTTTTTTGTGGAATCAAACTCAAAATGGGAAATTCTTACCTGCATAGAAACTCTGTTTTTGAAAAGGACTGTTTTATGCCAGAATGGTGAAGGAAGCATTTGGTTTATGTTTAACTAAGGAGATATTCATTTGCAACAGCTGGCAGGGAGTCGTCAAAGGACGTCGCTCGCAGCAAAGCCTACTGAGGTCTTGACCAGCCTCGGTATGGTTAAAATGGTGTGCTTCTGGTACGATGGGAAAGGACCGACGAAGCGGTCCTTGAGTGAAGTGCTAGGACACCTAAGTAGGATCCTAGAGGATTCTGACAAGGTGATGCACAGGCTCATGGTTGCTAGGACACCCATGCGTATGTCGAGGAAGATATGGATGGACTGGAAAGGAATTGTTTGTGGGAACTGTGTTTTGATATTGGATCTCATTGTGGTTGACTAGTTGGTCTTCAACGGAGAGTCCGGATGATATTTTTGTAAAACAATGATCTAGATATTTTGGAGGATTATGATCAGTAATACTATGGTTTCATTAAAAGATTGCTTTAAAGACAGCCAAATTTGTGAAAAAGGCAATTTCATATTGGGTGTGTAAGTGGTGTGACTACCTTGAATTTTGTTTGAAGCACCGGCTAGGGGGCCTGGGAACTCTTTTCCCTGGTACTACCTGGGACAAAACTTAGCCAAATTTTTATATAAGGGATCCCACTAATACAATGGTGACCCCGGTTGGGGTTAGGCTGGATCGGTGGATTCCTGTGATACAGATAGTTACGATTAGGTTACGTTAGATGGATTAAGTCCCAAGAAGACCCTTGTTCTATGAGAAAGAATTCAACGGCTATGCATCATTTAAGGGAAAAAAAGAGGTGATTCTATGAACCAAGTGTAAGTCCCTTCCTTTTGATTTGGCCATGTTATACAAGTGGTTGACTCTCAATGCATCAAATACATCCTCCACACGAACTAGGTGCTCCTCTTCACTCTTGCTATAAACTAAGATATCATCAAAAAACACTAACATGAAGAGGAATGGCTGTAGCACTTTGTTCATCAATGCTTCATAATCATGAAGATTTAAAAGATGCAGGGGGAGAAGAGATCTTGAGCTCTTGCAAGCACACACTCGATCACACAAACCCTAGAAGAGAACACACAAGGTGAGAGGCTGAAAATTCTTCTTCTTCTTCACACAACAAAAGAGGTCTACAACAAAGAAAATAAAGTGACTAACACATGTAATAGAGTATATACAAGTGGTCCATAATGTGAACACGCTAAGAGGAGTGGGTAGTCGATGTAGTCCAGTTGTAGATGTGGACTAGTCGATGTAGTCCAGTTGTAGAATCTCTGGTGAAAATATGTCAGTGCCACAGCTACCAAACCCGCTAGTGATATAAATGTCAAACGGTCATGTAGGTGCCTCGTGAGTGTCAGCTCATGTTGAGCTTGACATCTCAATACTCTCCCTCAAGCTCAGCTCATGAACTCTAAGCATATCTTGAAATCGGCAAAGCTTCTCAACTCCCAAGGCCTTCGTGAAGATGTCAACAACCTGATCCTATGTGCTCATGCAGACCAAGTCGTCGATGTCTCCTGCCAAGACTCTCTCTCTCATGAAGTGGTAATGTACCTCAATGTGTTTCATCCACATATGGAAAACTGGGTTCCTGGCCAACTGTATATTACTAAGATTGTTACAATATATGACAATCTTTCTCTCCACATGTAACCCCAAATCAACAAGTAGCTTGCGTAACCAAGCTACTTCACATGCTGCCACCGTAGCTCCTCTATACTCTACCTCTGTGCTCGACAAGGCAACTGTGGGCTGCTTCTTACTGCTCCATGTCACAGCAGCACTCCCCAATGAAAACATAAATCCACTGGTAGATCTCCTATCTGAAATGCTACATGCCTACTAACCTGAATCTATGTACCCATATAGCTCCATTGGTATACTTACTACATAAAACAATGCATAATCAACAGTGGCCCTAAAATATCGAAGTGTGCGTTACACATTGTCAAGATGTGGTTTGCATGGAACTTGCATAAGCTGGCTCTCTAAACCAACAATGTAGCTCAAATCTGGCTTACTGATCGTGACATAGATCAGACTCCCCATAATCTTCTTGTACATAGTGGGATCCTCCAACACATAACCTTCTTGTACATAGTGGGATCCTCCAACACATAGCCTACGTCCACACTAAGCTTTCCATTTTGATCTAATGGCACCGAGATTGGCTTACAAACAGCCATCCCACACTTAGACAACATGTCCAATGCATACTGTCTCTGTGAGACAGCCAAATACCCTCAGGTGTGCGAATGACTTCAATTCCTAAAAAGTAGTGCAGATCTCCCAAATCCTTCATCTCAAACTTCCTTTTGAGAAGACTTTTCACTTGCTCAATCTCTTCCAAGTTGTCACCCCCAACAATAAGATCATCTACATATATGGTGATGATCACAATACCTTTATCACTCTTGCGCACATACAAAGAGTGATATGCATGTGCCATATGAAAACCAATAGTGACAAGATACTCAGCAATCTTGTCATGCCATGCTCATGGAGCTTGCTTCAGCCCATATACAAGGCCTTAGGAAGCTTACACACATACTCTGGGTGACCTGTATCCTCAAAACCTAGTGGGGCTGATCCATATATAGCTCTTCTTGCAAGTCACCATGCAAGAATGCATTTTTGACATCTATCTGATGTAAAAACCAGCCTTTAGCTGCAGCCACCGCAATCACAACTCGCACAGTTGCCATCTTTATAAAACTGGGACAAATGTCTCCTCATAATCAATCCCATGTGTCTGTGCATATCCTTTGGCTACCAATCTAGCCTTGTACCTGCTTATGCTACCATCACTGTTATGTTTCACCTTATACACCCACTTTACAACCAATAGCTTTCTTGCCCTTCAGGCAATGGCACCAAATCCTAAGTCTCATTTCTATACAATGCATCCATCTCCTTATCCATAGCTTTCTCCCAACACACATTTCCAATAGCCTCATCAAAACATATGGGTTCTACAACCTGCACAACTTTTGCCATATATACATAGGATTTTTGACTCTTCCATCCAGATCTTCGTAACTTTGCATTCATGGCTTCCATAGCCTTCTTCACACCAGGTGTCCTCATTGCTTGAATCCCAAGCTCCTCATCAAGGCTCATCTCTGAGCCACTAGAATCTCCATGAACAAGAGAATGCCCTGCAGAAATGTTAGGCATACCAAGGGGCTTAACCACTTTCTCTTTTCCTTTATGTGATGTACCAACTACATTTTCAGGACTGGTATTATAACGTAGCCTACCACTCCATGGTCTATCAACAGAACCACTGGATGAGGACTCTCCTGGTCCACTCAATGACTGTGATTGCTAAGCTACATTCTATGCAGCCACATTTCCACTTACATCAATCCCAATAGCATCCTTTTCAAGAGTATACCAACTACTCATCTCATCAAATACAACATCCCTACTTACCCTCAATTCACATGTAGCAGGATTATAACATCTATATCCCTTATGCTCAAGGGAATACCCAATAAACACACATTTTTCTACTTTTGGATCCAACTTGGTACACGTAACTTATCTAGCACATGCACCTATGCAATACATCCAAAAACTTTCAAGTGAGACAAATCAGGTTTCTTGCCAGTAAACTTATCCTCTAGTGTTACATCATGTATGGCTCTAGCCGGAGTCCTATTCATGATATAAACTACTATAGACATAGCCTCAGCCCAATAGCTATGTGGCATATTCTTCTCAGCCATCAAATGCTTGTGCTATCTCTACAATGTGCCTGTTTTTCTTCTCAATCAGCAACTCCATTTTGCTGTGGAGTGTATCTACATGTAAATTGTCTTTGAATTTGTCTTTGAATGCCATTCTTTCGTAAGAATTCAGAGAACTCATTGGAGAAGTATTCTCCCCCTCCATCTAACCTTAGGCACTTCACATGATTTCCTGTCTGTTTTTTAGCCATAACTCTGAAATTCTGAAAATGAGTGAACACTTCACTCTTCTCCTTCATGAAGTACACCCACACTTTCCTCGTGTGGTCATCAATGAATGTTACGTAGTACTTGCAGCCACCTATAGACATAGTCTTCATAGGACCACATACATCTGAATGCACAACAGGTCTAGGCTGGAGATCCAGATACACGGCGTTTGAGGAATTGTGGAATCCCTTGCATCAATTGGTGTTTTTGTGGATGATGATGATAAGGTGGAAATGTGTCTGTGTGGTCTCGAGCCACAATACAAGGCATTTAAGATATCTATTTAATAGACTCAGGAGAACATTCCCAACTTCACAGATTTGGTGTTAATGTTTATCATTGAAGAGAAGAACTTGGGTGAAGATCAACAGTCTTCACAAAACAAAAATAGTTCAAAGCAGCAGGGACAAGGTAGAGGTCATGGACGTGGCCAAAGTGGTGGCTGAACAGGTAAATAGAATTATGGTCAGTGTAGCAGCAACAATCCCAAGATTCACAATAACAACATACAGGTGGAAGAGGCCAGTTTAGAGGCAGGGGGAGTCAATGAGGTTGTGGTAATTGGCAAAGGCAGTATAATGATACATGAGGCTGTTTTTATTGCAAAACAACTATGTATCCTCTAGTAGAAATAATGAGGATAATGAGAGGTTATTTGCTATGCAACATGTGGTTAATGCTGTGTCTAGAAATGATAGCATGTAAGGATGATGTATGGTATGTTGATTCACGTGTTTTGAACCACATAAGTCATGGTGAGTGGTTCAAGGAAATGAAGAGTCTTGAAAGACTAGGTTTTGTTGAAATAGGGGATGAGACTGCTCATCCGATTGCCCATGTTGAAGATGTGCCATTATCTATGCAGGATGGTAAAAACCTTTTGCAGATGTACTTCATGTTTCGAATATTACAAAGAATTTGGTTATTGGCTAGATGATTGAGCAGGGTAACTTGTAGGTTCGGTTTAACCCTAATGGGGTTGTTATGTAGAAGACTTCAAAGATAAGTGCAGTTTGCAAAAGGCGACAGAGTGGGCAAAATGTTTACATTGAATGTGAATATACTTGAAATGAGTGCTGCAATGTTTGAAAATGGTTTAGGAGTTGCAGATATAGGCATTTGGCATAAGAGAATTGGACATGTCAATGTGCAAAGAATGAAGTCTATGCAGACTAAAGAAATTGTAACAGGGCTGCCTAAGTTTAAAGTTGAAGGTATGCAGAAAGTTTATGAAGCATGTCAATTTGGAAAGCAAACAAAACAGTGCATCCTTGGCCATAAAAGATGCCAAAATCCAGAGTGCCACGCAAGTACCGAAGAACTCTGAGAGCACACCGCCAATGCTACTGCTGTGATGGGGTTTGGATGAGAAGGAACTCAATAAACTGACTGCGAAGCATATGTCCAATCAGGAGTAGGTCAACCATACCAAACAATTGACAACGATACTGTCCCTGATCAGTCCTTGGAGAAGCATCAAGTGTGAAGAAAGCTTCTCACCAATATCCATAGGAGAAGATACTGGTTTGCACCCAGTCATCTCAAATCTGTTGAGAATCTCCCGAGTGTACTTCTGTTGAGAAAAGAAAATGCCCTTCGAGGTCTGCCAAATCTCAAAGATCCGTCATCTCAAACTCTATCTCCAAAGCATCCATAATAGAACGGATCCACATAGAATAAGAACCTGTAAAGATGAGGTCATCAACATAGACCACAATGATACCAATCAACCCCCTCTCTCAAGGAGGATATAAAGGTTTGAATTTGCATGAGAACGACACAGGCCGAGCTTCTGAAAGAACTCATCAATCCGTTGGTACTACCAAGCCCGCGGAGCCTGCTTTAGACCATATAAAGCCTTCTTCAGTCGGTACACATGATCCTGTTTGCTCGTCGGAACAACAAATCCTGGCGGCTGATCAATATAAACCTCCTGTGTAAGCTCTCCATTCAAGAAAGTCGACTTGACGTCCATCTAGAAAACGGGCCATCTATGATGTCCTATAAGTGCAAGAACGGTGCGAATGGTAGTCATCCGGGCCGTCGGAGCCAAGGTCTCATCAAAGTCGACACCATGGCGCTGAGCATAACCCTTGGCAACCAACCTCGCCTTGTGCTTGTCCAAGCTGCCATCAGCTCGAAACTTTGATTTGAAAATCCAATGCACACCAATCACCTTACGCTGCAGAGGCCAAGGCACCAGAATCCAAGTGCCATTCTATTCGATAGCATCCAGCTCTGTCTGCATAGCATAACGCCAAGACTCATGTGAAAGAGCCTTGTCTACAGAAGTGGGATCAGAAGGACCATTAATGATTGTATACATAAGAGCATAATTAACAAACATGTTGCCCTTATGAAGCTGATAGCTCAAATGGCCAAACCGAGCATGCCAAAGAGCATAAGAAGCACCAGAAGAAAGCAGAGCGGTCAATTTGTAGAGGCCACTATCTTGGACTCCCTGAGCCAAGATTCTACCAGTTGCCTTATCACGAATGGTAATCTCATAACGATGAGAAAAGATCACCTCCGCACCCTGAGCTGTAAGAGCACTCACTAACAAAAGGTTAAAAGCCAAATCTGGAATATACAGAGAAGTACCTCTTGTCTTCGTCAGAACGAAAGATGGGGATAGTGCCATGACCATGCACTGGCACAGAAGAAGAATCACCCAGAGTGATCTCACTTGATCTGGTAGTGAAGTCCTCAAACCAATCTCTATGGGGTGTCATATGAGCAGTAGCACCGCTATCAACAATCTAAGACCGTGATGACTGAGAAGTCACAAGAGCAAGTATACGCCGAGTACCTGCTAAGAGAAGAATTCTATCATGCTTCTTGGGTTGAGACACCGCCGTTGAGGAAGAGTTCTTTGCTGCTTCATCAAACATTGGGGTGACTTGTGACCCTTCTTGCCACAACAATGACATTCAATGTCCTTATTCTTTGAAGATTTGTTGTCTTTATCCTTATCAAAATCCTTGGAGTTCTTGTCATAACTTCCTTTTCCTTTCTTTTGTTGAGTCTTCCCTTTATCTCATGCTGCCAAAGCTCCATCAGGGCCACCAGAGGTGCCAGTCCGCTCCTCAAAGTGAGACTCAATCTGCATAATGGAGGGGAAAACTTCCTCCCAAAAGTAACTGGAACAGGAAGAGGAGAAGAAACCAGAGACTGAAAGTATGCATCAAACCTCTCTGGAAGTTTGGAGAGTCCTCTGTGGGGATGTCCTTGCCACAAACAGCAAGCTCGTCTTGGAGATCTTTCATCTTCGAGATGAAAGCAGATAAAGATGGAAACACAAAAATTGATAAGTTCATAAGTTGCTTTTCCAATGCCAAAATCCGACCCAAAGACTTAATCTCATAGAGATCTACAAAAGCCTTCCAAACTTCATGTGTAGCATCTGTTGTACGTACATGAGAGAGAACAGCATCCTAACAGTTCAACATCAAGAAGGAGAAAACACGTCGATCATGCCAAATATCAATCTGTGCCTGAGTTACACCACCAGAAGCAAGGGTAGGAGGGGTGGCATTGGTCGGTGTAACAAGCCAATCCTAGAGATCCACGCCACGCAAGGCCGATTTCACCTTCACCTTCCATAGGGTGTAGTTGGAACCATCCAACTTGGCAGACTCAGCAAACATATCAAGAGAAGTGGGAGTAGCCACCCATCACAAAAGCTTGGGCTCAATCTCAAGAAATGCACAAACTCTGAAGAAAAGGTGTCCTCCACAAGTACCAAGAGTGCCACCAAATCTTGCAACACCACAAGCCCCCTCTGCAAAGGGAAAGGGCCACTGGAGAGGAAAATGCAACAGTGAACAAGTGATGTCCTGTAGAAAACAGGCCGCCTGCAGTAGTCCAATCTCCAAGTGGGCAATGAAACGCTGATCAACAAGAGCCAGATGGCTGAATTGGTGAAGCCAATCTGAAGAAAAAAATGACCAGCAGAGTGCTGTCCAGAAAACGCAGCAGCAAAAGCTATGGATCTAGAAGAAAACGCAGAGGAGAAGGTGCTGAAAACAGGGCTGAATTTGGGGCAACAGAAAGGTTGCTAAATCGGGAGTGATGATACCATGAAAGAGTGCACAGAGCAGAAGCAGGGTGGCACTAGAATGTGCTGAACAGAGAGTGCAAGAGAGAGAGAGATATGGAGCAAACTATGCTGAATATAGTGAACCAAAACAGTCCCACAAGCAAGAGACGTTAGTCTCATAAGTGAGGGAGCAAAATATGTACAAGACTCAATGAGAAATGAGAGGCCACCACCCACTGTAGTGGGGAAGTGCTGGCCGATTGGAGCTTATAAACAGGCCGACTGGAGCTGTTGGACATGGCCGACTGGAAAAATGCCAGAATGGCTGGGAAAAATCCCAGAAAAATAGTAAAAAGGGGTGGCCAGTCCACAAGCAAGGGCCATACAAAAGGTGACAAAATGGGCACCATAAAAGAGCAGAAACTGGGGATGAAAGTGCTAACACTTACATCTTTTTATCATCAAAAGTGGGAAGGAGGAATCTTACATGTACACCTAAATATACATTTGCCATTACCTTCACTTAATTATATACGATCAATCATCTTTCTTACATGTACTTTCACCCTTTCTACCTTTGATTTACATTACATTGGTATGATTGACATTACATTGGTATGATTGACATTACAATAGTGTGATTAGGACTACTAATTTTTTTAAGACGGCTTATGATAGGGATGAGAGAGAGAGTTCATGCTTTGGTAGATAGTGAGGTATCCACAAGTATGCACGAAGATCCCTTACAGCTTTTTTTTATTGTCGAAGCAATGCACCCATGCATACATGGGCCATGTTGAAGCCTTTTCAAGCTGTTTATACCTATGCATACATATATGTCTAGCATGGCGTTCTCAAGTAAGCATCTCATACATGTCTCTGTGATGTATCCACAACTATATACAAGTGTAAATGCTACGCTAACATCATATCGCATAAGCTTTACATTCTATATCTCAACATGCATGCCGGATATATTGATAGGTGAGGTGTTGCTACAATAATAAATGTACAAACTAGGAATCAAGTCTAAAGTGTTGGAGCAGGCCCATATGCTTAGGTAGTAGGGACGGCTGTTTTTGCATGAACAAATGGTTTGCATGCTCTTGAAGCCCTTAGAGTTGTAGATAGTTTGAGAGAGAGATTTGTGCAGCTTTGTGGGTACATGCACGCCGCATGTCCTACCCCATCTTATGCTTATTTCGTTACTCACTTAGCCAAGGAGCATGTAACTCTAAATCTTGTTCTCTGCCTTTGTCTAGGTGCATGTTTGACACACCTAATGACAAATTACTATCACGCTATGACTTATCATGTGAAAATAGGCATGTTGGCTTTTTTGGGGAGTGGAACTTCACGTTCGTCTTCAAGTGAGTATGCCAACTGAAATCTTGATGTATTGACATAGGGATATTAAGATTTGTGGGGTGGATAGAAGTGTGCTGCTTGAAACCCTTGTGAATGCACTCCCATCCGATACTGTTTGTTATGGCTCTCGAGTGAAGAAGATACACAATGTGTGGTTGGAGGTTACACTTGAGTTAAGATGATAAGTGGCTCTTCTATATACAAACAAAGGCCTCTTTTTCTCTCTCTCAAAACACACACACACACATAGAGCACACTAGTGCAGAGCATTGATTATGCATATGTGTACTTATTGGATAGTTCCATAGATGTCCATGTTTTGGTCTCCAGAGGTCTCTCTCTTGCTCTATATAAAGAACCATGTCTGACCATGTAATCTAAAGAATGGGGTGTTACAAATTGATGAGTGAATACAGATTTCCTTTATGTCCTAAAAATTATTAAATGTATTCAGGTTCTTGTTGGATGTGATGGAAATAATTCAGTGGTGGCAAAAGAGTTGGGATTAAGTGAGGCATGTTATATTGGTTATAGTGCGATACAAGGACTAGCCGTGTATCCCAAGGAACATACTTTCAAAAATACGTTGAAACAAATAATAGGGCAAGGTGTTCGAATGGGTTGATATCCCCTGGATTCGAAGAGACTGTATAGGTTCCTTGTATTCACTCATCCTTCAAGTTTGGGAATTCGAAGAAAGAGGAGGAGGGAAGAGGGTGGGAGAAGGAGAGAAAGGGTGGTGTGGGTTGGTTGGTGGGCTGGGCAGTGGGGTGGGACAAGGAGAGAGAGAGAGGGAAAAGGGTGGGAGAGGAGAGAGAGGGAGGGAAAGAGAGTGAAAGGGAGGGAGGGAGAGGAGAGGGTGGGAGGGTGGGAGAAGGAGAGAGAGGGTGGTGGTGTGGGTTGGGCAATGGTGGGACAAGGAGAGAGAGAGAGAGAGAGAGAGAAAAGGGTGGGAGAGGAGAGAGAGGGAGGGCAGGAGAGTGAAAGGGAGGGAGGGAGGGAGAGGAGAAAGAGGGAGGCTAGGAGAAGGAGAGAGAGGGAGGATGGGAGAGTAAAAGGGAGGGAGGGAGAGGGAAATGAAGAAGAGAGAGGGGGGGAGGATAGAGTGAGCTACCAAAGAGAGCGAAGGATAGAGAGAGTTAGGAAAGAGAAGGATAGAGAGAGTGAGATAGGGAGGATACAAAGAGTGAGAAAAGTGAAGGATAGAGAGAGTTAGCAAAGAAAGACAAGGATACAAAGAGTTAGCAAAGAGTGACAGGGGGAGGATAGAGAGAGTTAGCAAAGAGAGACAAGGATAGAGAGAGTGAGAGAGGGAGGGTGGGAGAAAAGTGAAGGATAGAGAGAGTTAGCAAAGAAAGAGAAGGATACAAAGAGTTAGCAAAGAGTGACAGGGGGAGGATAGAGAGAGTTAGCAAAGAGAGACAAGGATAGAGAGAGTGAGAGAGGGAGGGTGGGAGAGTGAAAAGGAGGGAAGAGAGAGAGGGGGGGAGGGAAGAGGGTGGGAGAAGGAGAGAGAGGGGGGGAGGGAAGAGGGTGGGAGAAGGAGAGAGAGGGTGGTGTGGGCTAGGCTGGGTGGGCTGTGGAGATGGTGGTGACAATAGTTAGAGAGAGATTTTTCAAGTAGAGAGAGAGGACAGCTAAGAAAAGCTCCCTCCAAAGCTTCCTCCACCAAGCTCCCTCAAAAATCACACTCCCCTTATCCCTTTGTGCAAAACTAGAACTTGTATGCTTTACAAATTATTGAGTGGGTTTATCTATCCTCTTCCCTACACAAAAGGTGTTTCCATGCTACCACTTCTAGCTATTCTAGACTATACAAACGGGCTTCAATCGAGAAGATGTTTAGCCTGTGAGTTCGGTTACAATGTGCACATTCTCCTACCCAATTTTAGCATAACAAATAATTGATCTAGACATCACTTATTGATTCTTAGCCTAGAAGTGTACAGGCTCCAAATGCATGCCTTGGATGACTATCCATAATGGGTAGCAAAATTCTTACATAACTAGCGAGTGATCGAAAACTTAGCATAAAAAAACTATGAGAGTGTCTAGAATGTATGTCAAGAATTGTAGCAATTGTTGTATGTAATCACAACTCATAGAGTTAAGGGATTATTTTAATAGGGGAGGCGTTGATTTGTGCAAGTTGTATGCATTTGATAGGAGATGTAGTCTCAAGGAATGTGCTATTCTACACTGACCGTAACTTGAGAGTTTTTCTCCAAATGTTATCATGTCAACTTGAAAGATTGTATAGGGAGTGTATAGGAGACAAATAAAAGGACCAACGAACACGAGTTATTCGAAAGAGATATGGACAAGGAATTAATGTTCAAAGAGCCAAATAAAAGGACCCAAGAACACATGAGTTATTAGAAAGAGATTTGGACAAGGAGTTAATATCCATGCTTAATGTGGTTCAAAAAGCACAATAGTGTTTAGTAAGCTTCTAGGATATGCCAAATGTGAGCTTAAAGTGGAGGCACTAAGCATGAATAAGTGGATTCTTTTAAACAACTGACTAGATGTTGTCATATCTAGAGAGATATTTAAGCACGAATAAGTGGATTGTTGTAAATATCTCTCTAGATGTTGTCATATGTTTTTATACCTTTTAAGCATGTGGAAACATAGGAGCTACATACTAGAGACCATAAATAAATGCTAATATTCGTAATAAGGGTTGTTAAAATAATTAGATTCTAAATTTACACAATATTCATCACCCCTACACATAGATACATGTGCCATAAACCTTTAGGATTAGGATTTAGGAGGGGTTTTGGTGGTCATTGTGTGATCCATATTTATGTAAAACTACATGTTCATATAGACAATGTATAGTTTAGGCTACACATGAAAAGATTACAAGTATCATGGCCTTTTAAGTTTCTAAGCTTTAGCCAATGAGAATGATATTTAAATAGCAATAGTAGTACATGGATAGTAGAGAAGGGTAGATTTTAGCATAAATAGCTAATGCAAGAATTGGACACGTATTCATTCTATGAAATTTGAGAAATGTGCACACTCTTTATATTGACCATTGACTGTTGACCTTGATTATCTAACATTGGCTTAAAAGGAAGGACATGATATGATTTTTTTAAAAGAAAGTAAGTATGTCAACTATCCACTCTGAGATTTGTTTATACATGGACTAAAATCTTTTAGAAGTGCGATCTTGGTACAAATGCTCTACTGTCTCTTTTGCCTCTCCGAGAAGAATTATCCGGAGAGGTTTATTATCTTCAATCAATGTATCACTAACCTTCTATGGATCCACCTACTTTAATAAAAACCTTCTTTTGTAAATTTTAAATTTTTGACATTGATTTTATAAGCTAGCCAATTTTTCCCCTTTTATGATGCACATACCTCATAACATGGAGCCACGTCAGCAATACTCTCCCACATAAATTGGTTTTGTGATTGGTGCAAGGGAAACCCCTTGATAGTCCCAAGGCCAAGGTTTGGGGATTTGAAGAGAATGTAGGGGAGTCCATATGGATTTAAAACCTTTCTTTAAAGTGGTAAACTTGCAACCCAACTAGGCTATGGTTGAGACAGGCATGACATTAGTCTAGAAAGCTACCTCAATTGCCCAACTTGTACTCTTGCTAATGTTTAGTACATGTATGTATGACCCTCATGATTTCTAGGGAAGATTGGGTTGTGTTGACCCATTTGTTTGTGCTCATTTTGTTGGGGGTTCCGACCTTTGTGCCTTTTCCATTGTGATTTTTTTTGTTTTATTTATGTTTTGTTTATTTTTAATGAGTTGACCAAAGCTGAACATAATCGTTATCTAGTAAAGATATTGATCAATTTTGATAATCACAAGAAACATTTTATCAAAATGGTGTTCTTATGTGTTCTTTAATTATCCAAATTAGTAAATATCTTTACTAGGGTCTCATTTTTTGAGTTTGTATACAACTTGTGTATTTTGCTTTACAGTAGGATTTACCACTAAGCTCTCCGGCTTAGCCTCCTATCCTAACTCAGCCCGAGTTTATGTACACTACATATGTCGGATCCGATACTAACAACAACCAGGCTCGTCTGGAGTGAGATACTACTCACTATTGCCATGTAAAACCTTATTAAATCCTAGAAATGCTCCACTCATTCCCCAGGGGTCATACGACTTATAGGGTTTACACGCACATGAACTTTGTAAGCAAAATAGCCTGCCATGCAATATTACAATTGCTTATGTAGGAAAGTAATATATTTCCCAAATTCATATGGTAGCAACTAAAATGTGCTCACAATCGCACACTTATGTTGAACATAGGCAAGACTACGCTTGCAAAATGCTATAGGGCGTCCCCCATGCATGAAACTGTCCAACCAAACTAGTCTTACTGCTAACCTCTAGATTTAGATCACTCCGGAACTAAATCACTCTGTTTTAGCACTAGTACACCATCATGGTCTTGCTACCTAGAGCTTCTCTGAACTATGTAACTGGGTTTTATCCCAACTTATGGCTATATTTGGTAATTTTTAAAGTTTAAATTTTATCTTGCACACTTTAACACTACAAACAAGTGTACATACAGACCTGCCAAAGAGTCAAGTTACATGCACAAGCCTTGGCGTCCCATTCCGATTCCGTGAGAATTTGATGTCCCATACCATCAAATTACCACCAAACCAATTGATGTGACATATAAAAAGGCTCTTTCCCCCCTCGAAAGATTACACAAACTCTCGAGCAGTGGGATGTCGACACATGGCAATAAAAAGAAGAGAAAACCATGCTAGTAAGTTTAAGAACAGTTCTCTTCGATCAACTTCTATAAGGGCATTGAGCATTACATCTCAAGACTATACCCCTTCAGATTTACCTTTGATTTCTACAAATCAATCCTAAATCTGCTATTATTATCTAGGCATATGCTAATCCCTCAGATTAGTACTCCTAGATAAACCATTCAATTGAATACTGCTAGCAGCACTACTAGCCCCTTTATCCCAAGTAATACACACCTTAGGGATTACTTTTACAAGGCAATCTACGTGACTAAATCAAACTAGTCACTACTATCTAGGCCCAAGTAGTGACACTATTTTGTTACTACCAACAAGGGCCAGCTTGCCTCTACGGGCCAAGGCTCTCGTTGCTACAAACAGTAAGCAACTTGTTTGGACACAAGGCATAACCACATCAAGACTACGCTTGTACATGGTTCTCATTTGCCAAAGTTTATCACAATCTTCTAGCAACTGTTAAAAGATTGTGAAGGGTTATGAGCACTACGGCTCAATTAGGCTTACCTTGATTTCTTGTGATAAGCACTTCGTCTAATTTGGGCACAACTGACGCCACTGCCGGTTTTCTTAGCCCAAGTAAAACACACCGCAGTTTTAGATTTACACTATAGCCAAACTACGTGACTTTGATGGTCAATACTAAGTCTATGCTCAGCTTAAATTTAGTCTCTCTCAACCAAATGTGTGATCACCACATGTGCTACCCTCGAGGCGCTACGGCCATAGAAGTGTTCACTAGGCACAACGGCCATAGAACGGCTCTCTCTTGAAGGACTCGGCACTACGGCCGTGGGATTTGTCTCTCTCTTAGCACGCGGCACTACGGCCGTGTGCGGTGGGTCTCTTTCGTGGAAAACGGGCACTACGGCCACACGGCGCGACGGTCGTGTTGGGTTTGTTTCGTGGGGTGTACCGTTGTTTTGTGTTTTTTTTTAAATAAAATAAAATAAAATAATAACGGGCCGGGCCGGCCCTCGCCGCTTCGGGCGTGGCCGCCCGCCCGTGGTGGGGAGTGTCCACAACGGGCCCGATTTTGGCCGCCGTCGGCCGCCCGCTGGGCTGGCCGCCTGCTTGGCCGCCTGCCTGGCCGCCGCCTGGGCTGGCCATTTGGGCTGGTCGCCTGCCGTGGGGCTGGTCTTCGCCCCCCCCCTTTCAAATGGGTCTTCACCCCCACCCACTCAAATGTTGATTGCTCCAGAATCGTGGGGCTAGTGTTGCCCCCCCCCACACACAAGTTCAACGAAACGCTTTTTGTTCCAGATAAGCTTCAACGATTTTTCATAGACAAGCTTCACCATTACCAAACGAAATTTTATTTCACACACAAGCTTCAACGCAGAGAAAAAAAAAACGAGCTCTTACCTGCAATTCGTATTGTTGTGTGTGACGGAGAGAGAGAGAGAGAGAGAGAGAGAGAGAGAGAGAGAGAGAGAGAGAGAGAGAGAGAGAGAGAGAGTTCTTCCCTTCCAATTCTGTCTTGGCCGCCTCCCTCCACACACTCCATTGGAGATAAGGATAAGAAGATGAATGGTTGAAAACCATCGAGTGGGCTCCGGTCCCCCGGTCACGCGCGGACTTTGACGACCCCATCGAACCACGCTCTGATACCAGTGTTAGATATCCGTAACGCCGGGCGTTACCAAAGGAGGGGACGGCCTTTGGCTCACCACCCAGCCATAGAGGAAGAATGAGGATTGCCCCTCATCCCCCAGGCTATATAGTGTGTGGCCTACCACCGTCCACACTAGCCTGGCCGCCCATGACTCCGCATGGGCGTCCTCTCCCATTGAACCCCGGACATAGCCATCCGGTCTGCCGTCGGTCTCATAGGCGTTATAGCCTACGTGACACCACTTAAATGGCCACTTAACTACTCGATCTCTATCCTCAGCACTCCCTAGGCTAACATGTATACTTCTTATATGGAGTTTCCATGTTGTACACATTGGCCTCATTTTTTCAATTTGTATACAACTTATATTTTGCTCTAATGCTATTTTGATGGTGGACATATATACTTCTTATATGGAGTTGCCATGTTCTTATGTATTTTCTTTTCTAAAAAAAAGAAAACATTTTTACAAACTGTGGTCGTTGTTGCTAGTTATTGTATTAAATGAGATATGATTAATATAAGGCACGGGTTTAGATGGGGGTGATGAAAGAGTGGGGAAGTTGATTTTGGCAGTTGTGTGGCATTATTTCATTGGAGAAAGTGCCGAATCTTCGAAGGCCTAGCATGAAAAAGGCTTCTAGCATGTAGAGGTCAGCATCTAGAGGCTATGAAAAAGTGGAGCTTTTCTTGGAGGGAAAAGCTTTGCCTAGGAAAAGCTGGGTCTGGTAGGCCGAGCATCGGTGATAAGGCCACCTATGGCTTGTTCACATGCGCGTGGCAGCTGCCAACCAGATTCTAGCAAGAGACAACTAGCAACTAAATGGGCAACCACTGCTTACACTGCCCAAAGGTTGCGAACTAGTGGTCTAGTGATTTTTTGCTTACGTGGCGTGGCTTGTTCACATTCGTTTTGCACTCTCTAATGTCTCTTGCCATGGCTTTAATTGCATCAAACATTTTGATTTTTGAAATGTCTGTGTGAAGTAAAAAAGGCAATTGTCTCATGTGTGTGAACAAGCCCCTAGTTGATTCAAAGGTTACCTTCCACTTTTGTCTGAAATGCTTCGAGCATAAAAGCACTTTTCCGTGCCCTCATCTGAACCGGGCCTAAGGCTTCGAGCATAAAAGCACTTTTCCGTGCCCTCATCTAAACCGGGCCTAAGGCTTATATCAATTCTATTACACATAGGATTTCCCCCTCCACATGTCACTCTCTCTAGCATCACCTCTAAAACCATCTCCTCTCCTCCTCCTTTAGCCACGTGGCACGGGTGTACAAAGGGGCAGACTGTGCATGGGTGGGGAAAGTGCTGTAGCAGCGTGGGTGCATAACTAGTGTACATTAAAATATGGATTTCTAAAAGACTACTCGGCTATGCTCGGCACTTCTCCAACTTCCAAATACACTAACCTCCTCCTCCTCTTCCAAACCACCAAATTCATGCTGCGTGGGAGCTTTGTCAAACTCTGCCTTCACATAATATAGACAACCTTAGCACATGCAGTGATTGGCCACCTCCGGCCAGCTAAAAATAGGCCGGTTGATTCTGGGAATATTCTCTGACTGGTCGGCCATCTTGAACACATGTCTGCCAGTCGACGCATAGTTTGGGCAGGTCAAGTAACCTGCTGATCAAGGGCCGACCGGAGAGTTGATTCCGGGAATATTCTCTGACTGGTCGGCCATCTTGAACACATGTCTGCCAGTCGACACATAGTTTGGGCAAGTTGAGTAACCTGATCAAGGGCCGACCGGAGAGTTATCGCTTGCGCCAGCACATGCACGCTGGTTGGCCATTGGTAAAACACATATCATGTTATGAAAGACCCTGCAATGATGTAAGAAAAAAAGCACTTACTTGTATGTAACCAAAAGCACACGATGTTTCGCCATATGGATGATTAATAGAAAACCTTCCACTACACATGATGAAGACTTTAACATCTATACAAGATAAAGGACAACTGCCCCTCCCTCCATGTGGGCAAAGGAGGAGGTGTTTATTCAAATCTAGATAAAGCAAGGGTGCTGAGGGATAATTTTTGAAAAGGAGAAAGGAGAAGAGAAGACATTCTTTGGGGGTTTCTTTCCCACATGCCTAAATGCATTGGGACTCACAATTAATTGTCACCATCAAGCCATTTTCTCATTGAATGAGTTTCTTATATATATATATAATACATTAGAAAGCAAATTGCCCACCCTTCCACATACACACACACATATATCTTCTAATATTATATTATGTACATGTGTAAGAGAGAGAATATAAAAAACCAATGCATACATAGATAAACACACACACACACACACACACATATATTAATAGATAAACCAATGCATACATAGATCAATACACACACACACACACACACACACACACACACACACATTATGTATGTATATATGTATAGGTATGTAAGCATGCATATATATATATATATATATATATATATATATATATATATATATATATATATCATACATTAGAAAGCAATCCCTCCCCTCCTTCACATACACACACACATATATCTTCTAATATTATATTATGTGCATGTGTAAGTGAGAGAATATACATATCTATACATATATAGATAAATATATACATGCACACACACACACACACACACACACACACACACATATATTATGTATGTATATATCTATAGGTATGTAAGCATGTATATATAAATAGATCTATACACACACACACATGTATATATAAATAGATCTATACAAACACATGCACACAAACACACATACACACTCGTATGCATGGACACACGTGCACACATAGAGATATGTACACACACACACACAAGCTTACACATACATGTGTATATATACACACAAGCACATACATACGCTCACATACACACAAGTACATGCATGTACACATGTATACATAGATGGAAACACATACACATTCGCACATGCTACATGCACACACTCACACACACACATGCACGTGCACGTGCACACATAGACCCAAAGATGTACATACGAACATATTCACATGTTCACACACACGTATATGCACACACTCACACATGGATATACATAAACATAAACATACACACCATGTACACATACATACACTAGCCATACGCACAATCAAGACACTTGCACGATGCATGAAGTCGAGATTACACAATCACACATGTATATATGTGCACACATAATCACATGCATATTCGTGCAAGTGTGTATGTGTGTGTGTGTGTGTGTGGAGAGAGAGAGAGAGAGAGAGAGAGAGAATATGTGTGTGTGTGTGTTTCTATGTGTGTGTGAGGTGGTGTGAAGAGAGAGTGCATGTGCATGTGTATGCATAAGAGAGGTGTGTGTGTGTGTGAGAGAGAGAGAGAGAGAGAGAGGTATATTGCACGTGTATGTGTGTGCATGTGAGAAGATAGGATGTTTGTGTGTGTGTGCATGGGAGATTGTGTCTCTGTGAGAGAGAGAGAGAGACACACACACACACATACATGCACACACATGAACATACATGTATTCATGCACACACACACACACACTTGAGCTTACACACACATATACATGCATATGCATGCACATAAGTATATACATATATATACACACATACACAAACTCACACACACAAGTACACGTGTGCACACATGGATGTGCATACACACATGCACATCCATGTATATATAGATGCACACGCATACACATTTACACGTGTACATGCACACACACAGACACAAAGATGCACACATAGACACATTCACGTGCTCAAACACTCGCACATGGACATACAAACACAAACATACACATGTACACACACTCACACCGTACACACAAACACATGCACACACACACACTAGCACATGCGCACAATCAAGACACTTGCACGATGCATGCAGGCATGAAGTCGATATTACATAATCACAGACATGTGTGTATGTACACACACAGTTACACAGATGAGCGTGCAAGTATGTGTGTGTGCGTGTGTGGGAGAGAGAGAGAGAGAGAGAGAGAGAGATAGAGAGTTTCTATGTATGTGAGGGGGTGCGAGAAGAGACAATACATGTGCATATGTATGCGAGAGAGAGAGAGAGAGAGAGAGAGAGAGAGAGAGAGAGAGAGGACGGGTGCATGTGCATGTGCATGTGTGTGTGTGTATATGTGAGGATGTTTGTATGTGTATACGTGGGAGATTGAGTGTGTCTCTGTGAGAGACACACACACATGCTTGTACACATGTACACCTACATGCATGCACATGCATACATGCACACACATGAACATACAGACTTGCACATATAAACACGTGTATACACATGGCATGCACACCACACAGAGTACATGCACACACACTTAGACATACACACCACTCACTCACATGTACACACATGTATACACATACACTCACCTACACAAACATATGCATAGAGTTGCACGTTTATATATGCATACACGCACATGTACACTCACCTACATAAACACACACACTTGCATGCATGGACACGCATACACACACAAAGATATGCACACTTACACACACACACACATACACTCAAGGTTGCACATACACATACATGTATATGCACGCATATAAGCACAAATAGATACACACATACACACACTCACATACACAAGTACACATGTACACACACTCACATACACAAGTACACATGTACACATATGTATACATAGACACACATGCATACACAATTGCACATGTACATGCACACACTCTCACACACATATACAATTGCACATGTACATGCACACACTCTCACACACATATACACATATATATGCACATACATCTATATCTGTACAAGATAAAGCAAGGGTGCCTACCCTATAAACCTAGTCTTTACATGGAGAAAGAAGAGGGAGAAGTTTTGAAAAGAAGAAAGGAGAAGAGAAGACAGTCTTTGGGGGTTTCTTTCCCATATGCCTAGCTACATTGGGGCTCACAATTAATTATCACCATTAAGTCATTTTCTCATTGAATGAGTTTCTTACACACACACACAATATACATTAGAAAGCAAATTACCCACCCCTCCCTCCTCCTCCTCCTCCTCCTCCTCCACGCACACACATATATATCTTCTAATATTATATTATATGCATGTGTAAGAAAGAGAATATACCTACCTATACATACATAGATAAAAAAAAACACACACACACACACAGATAAATGCATACACACACACATATATAATATGTATGTATGTATGTATCTATAGGTATGTAAGCATGTATATATAAATAGATGTGTATGTATGTCGACATACACATGTATGTGCATGCACACACACGCACATGATACATGCATACATGCACACAAACACACACACTCGCACTCATGAACACACGTGCATGGCACATAGATATGCACACTTACATGCACACACACTCAAGCTTTCACATACACACACATATGTGTACATGCACACAAGCACATACATATACACACATACATACACTCACATTCACAAGTACATGTACACACATGTATACATAGACGTAAGCTCATACACATTTGCACATGGTACATGCACACACTCACACATATGTACATGCACGTACACACACATAGATAAAAAAAGATGTACATGGATATATTCACATGGTCACACACACGTACATGCACACTCGCACATGGATACACACAAACATAAACATACGCACCACGTACATACACACAAACATAAACATACGCACCACGTACACACACTCACACCACACGTACATGCCACACTCGCACATGGATACACACAAACACAAACATGCGCACCATGTACACATACTCACACCATACACACACTAGTATATACACACAATCAAGAGACTTGCATGACACATACGCACATGAAGTCAACATTACACAATCACGTATAATACGTGTGTATGTGCACACACAATCACACACATTAGTGTGCAAAAGAAAACACAAAAGACATTGTATGTAAGATACACTTATTTAAGAGTGAGCACACCTCACCATGCATCCCTACTTATTAAAATTTATTATTAATTAAAAGTATATGTGTATGTGTGTTTATTTATTTTATAAATGCACACGTGTATATAGGTATATGCACACACACACACATATGTCTCTAAATATAATAAAACATAATATTATAGATAATATATATTTACATATATGTGTGTGTGTGTGCATGCGTGCATGACAAAGAGAGTGTGTGTTTGTGTGTACGTGTATGTATGAGAGAGAGAGAGAGAGAGAGAGAGAGTTTCTATATGCGGGAGAGTGTGTGTGAGAAGAGAGAGAGAGAGAGAGAGAGAGAGAGAGAGTGTGACTGGAGAGAGAAAGAGAGAGACACAGACATGGAAGTCTATGTGTGAGAGTGTGTGTGGGGGGAAGAGTGTGTTTGCATTAGTGCATGTGCAGGTGTGTACATGTGTGTGTGAGAGAGAGAGAGAGAGAGAGAGAGAGAGCGTGTGTGTGTGTGTGTATGTGTGAGAGAGAGAGGGTTTCTACGTGTGAGAGAGACTATGTGTGTGAAGAGAGGGAGTGTGTTTGTGTGTGTGTGTGTGAGAGAGAGAGAGAGAGAGAGAGAGAGAGAGAAAGAGAGAGAAAATTTCTATGTGCGAGATAGTTTGTGTGGGAGGAGAGAGTGTGTGTTTGCATTAGTGCATGTGCGGGTGTTTAGATGTGTGTGTGTGTGTGTGTATGTGAGAGAGAGAGAGAGTGCATGCGTGTGCGTACATCTGCATCTATGTGTGTGTGCTTGAGAGAGAGTGAGATGGGGAAGGCCTGGAGAGAGAGAGAGAGAGAGAGAGAGAGAGAGAGAGAGAGAGAGAGGTGCAAAGAGGGAGAGGGTAAAAAGAGAGAGAAAGAGAGCGAGAGATAGAGAATAAAAAATAGCTTTTAATAAAATATTATATATATATATGTGTGTGTGTGTGTGTGTGTATACATGTATGTGTGTTTTTATTTTACATACAGATATATATATATATATGTGTGTGTGTGTATGTATACATATATATATGTAAATGTATACACACACACATATATATAAAAATATATATCTGTGTGCGTGTATGTGTATATGTCTCTGTGTCTAATATATGTATCTATATATTAAAAAGTGAGCACACCTTACCACCCATCTCCATACATTAAAATTTAATCAAAATTAATTAAAATTATGTATGTGTGTATTTATATTTTTAAATTCACCTATATATGTATGTATAAGTATATGTGCCTATGTATAGCTATATGTATCTAAAACATAATATTGTATATACTAATATTTACATGTGTGTGTGTGTGTGAGAGAGAGAGAAAGAGAGTATGTGTGTGAGTACGTGTGTGTGTGTGAGAGAAGAGAGAGGGAGTGTGTGCATGCGTGTGAGAGAATGCTAAGAGAGAGAGAGAGAGATAGAGAAGAGAGCACGGTGGGTGTATCAACACGAGTTAAAGTCGTTTGGGTTCAGGAGAAACTCTCAGTTGTGAATTTAACATGGTGGTGCCCTTGAGCAGGCATAGACCTACGAAGCTCCTCTTGGCCTGCTGCGACCACCACCACCATGGTAGATGCGAATTTTGATCGCAAGAGAAGCTTGCTTGCTGGGCCCCAAATTGCAGCAAGCCAGGCGGGCAGCGATGATTCGGCCCAGCAGCACCAACAGCAGAACCCACGGGCATCTCTGTACGTGGAGCCAATACCTGCATTCGGACCCTGCTGGAGCCCAGAGCGAACTGTCTGCCGATAGGGTGTCCGGACTCAGCCCGCCCACCGCCATGGTCAATCAAGCCCAGAGAGGTAAACGTTTGCATTCCCTGCTTGTAGGGTTTTTCAATTGTAGAACTGTTTTTCTTGCCCTTGGCTGTTTGGAGGGGTCATCGAGAGTTCACAATGAGGATTACCGGGGTTGGTTCAATGAGGCTTCTGTGCTTGCTTCATATCATCTGTGCATTCCTGCATATCCTTGTCTTGTGTGATTCAGAGCTTTGTAGATAATGCCATGGGCTTGCAGTTTCATCAGGACCCATTAGCAGGTGTGCACCAAGATGGACCAAGCTGTTCACTTCCTGCATATCCTTGTCTTGTGTGATTCAGAGCTTTGTAGATAATGCCATGGGCTTGCAGTTTCATCAGGACCCATTAGCAGGTGTGCACCAAGATGGACCAAGCTGTTCACTTCCGTCATGACTGAGGCAGGCCAATCACAGTATGTTGATTGGAGAATGGCATGTGATCAAATGCAGATTAATGTCAGATGGATTTGGGTTTGCAAGTGATGCTAGGCCTTTAGAAGTTCAATAGCTTGGGGGTAGATTGACGGTGTGTTGGAGCTGCCATTGTTGTGATGAAGAACTGTTGTCACAGCCCATTTTAGGAGCATTGAACAACTCCATGGGAAGGACTGTTCGGTCTGGCTGTTGTGGGTAAATCTGCCAAGCCTTATGCGACTTGTTCAGAATGTTCAGAATGCATACTTGTGTATCGGCTATCTTTAAGTATTCTAGAAGGCTTTGAATGCTTTCTCTGAGGTTTTTTTTTTCACTATTTTTTCGTATTCATGTATGCCATGACAGCAAGAATGGCCCGAAACCGAGAACTAGCACTTCGTCGTCTCCACAACAGGCAGGCCTTCATACACAAAACAGAACGTGAGATTTCCAGATGGTCCCTTCAATGTGGAGTAAACCAACCTACAAGCTTACCTGGTGTAGCCGATTTTTTATATGCCGAAAAGGATGGTTACATTCCGTTGAAAAATTTGCAGGAAACCAGGGGAATGCAGACTGAATATGGTTTTTTCAGTGCCTCTGGCAATTTGGTGGATCAAAATTATGTCTATGGCCACGGACTTGAGTCGGCATCCTCCAAAATAACACAGGAGTTTGATCACATGGTGGGTGGAAACAACATCATTACACAAGAGGTCCAGGAGCTTGAGTCGGCCCCTTCTGTAAGAACACAGGAGTTCGACTATGTGGTGGTGATCGACTTTGAAGCAACATGTGACAAAAACATGGAGAGTCTCAAGCCACAGGAAATAATTGAATTCCCATCCGTGCTGGTGGATTGCCGACAATTAACCTTAGGGGATTGCTTTCAAAC